>NW_025421679.1:0-154080 GCF_011764305.1 Mustela putorius furo
TATGCGCCATTGTTTCAGAGCTGCACCAAACTCCTCCCCCTGAGATAGTGCTTTTGAAGGCCCAACTGGTGCTCTTGAGATCTGCACCTTTTTCTTCATAGCCTGAGACCCTGCGCGGGTGACCTCAGACCTCACCGGACATTGGTGCATGCAAGCCCGGTGCTCTTAGACCCAGAAAAGACCAGGCACTCCCAGCCAGGGGCCAGCAGAAATATCTCAGTGTGTGATTGCTGCTTGGAACTCTCTGGTTGGTCTGGAGCCTGCCCAGACAGCCGCCACTTCCTTGCAGGGTGTGGTTTATTTTCCTCTAAAACTACAAAAACCATCAAAAGCAGTTTAAAGTGAGAAAAAAAGTGAAATAAACATAAAAAACCTCCAGAGAACAAAAAGTCTGAAAAAAAAAAAAAAAACTGTTTCCTCGGAGACCACCACCTTGAGGGGGGCGGGAGAACTTAACTCAGGGAACATCACTGACTGTCAACCCACGTGGCAGGCCCCTCCCCCAGAAAACAAACCAAGAAAGAAAAAAAAAAGAGAGAAAAAAAATAAAAAAGGACTACAAGAGTACAACCACTACTTCATAGGAAAAGTTTTCTTTTTCATTCATTCCCACTATTCTGGTTCATTTATATATATATATATATATATATATATATATATATATATATGTATAATTTTATTAACCTATTTACCATCACAGCAAGCTGTTCAGTACATCAAATTACTAATAACTTTTCTAACCTGAACTTTTTGATACATACACCTATGTTTTCATTTTGCATTTCTATTTTTTTATTCCTACTTTTTTTATATTTTAGTTTAGTTTAGTTTTTTCCTTTATTTTTATCTTCTATTTTTCATATAGAGTTAAACTTCAAAGTAGTCCCCTTTCCCCCAATCAATACTACCCCTATAGGTAATTAATTTTTAATACCCCCTTTATCTTAGGAAAGTTGAGTCCTTTAAACAAAGATATCAAGATACATCCAGGAAGAATTAAAACAACCTTCCTCGCACTCACTGAGAATTTATAACCACTCTCCAATCTTTATCTTCCACCAGTGTTTCTGTGTTTTTGTGTTTGTCCTGATAGTATATAAATCTTACACGTGGGGTTCTTTTTGACTAGGTTCTTCCTTTTTTTGTATATATATATATATATATATATATATATATATATATATATATTCTTTTCTCTTGTCATATACTTTTATCAGACTTTTTGTTTGTCTACTTCATAAATCTTACCTTGGGGCCCATTTGGGCTGAACTTTCTCTTTCATCTTCCCTCTCTTTCCTGTCTCTCTATCTCTTTTTTTGTTTTTCTTTTCCTTTTTCTTTTCTTTTGTCTCTCATTTGGGTGGGGAATCCTGATTGTTCAGACGTGTTCCAGGGTGCACCTTGACTGCACCATGGTTGATACATCCAGCTACATCTGTTCAGTCATCTCTCACCAAAATGACTAGGAGGAGGAATGCCCAACAGAAGAAAAATACAGGGGATGGACCTTCTGCACTAGAGCTACTGGCTATCAACATAGACAATATGTTGGAAAGAGAATTCAGGTTAACAATTATCCAGGCAATAGCTAGTTTGGAGAAAGGCATGGATGACCAAACATAATTGATTAGGGCCAAGCTGAAAGCGATGAGACATGATGTTCACAATGTTAGGGCGGAGCTTAAAGCTACCAGGGAGGAGGTCCACAATGCTCTCAATGAGTTCCAATCTAATCTAAACTCTCTCAAAGCCAGGGTAACTGCGACAGAAGATAGAATTAGTGATCTGGAGGACAAACAGATAGAGAGAAAGGATCAGGAGGAATCCTGGAACAAACAGCTTAGAAATCACGAAAACAGAATCAGGGAAATAAATGATGCCATGAAACGTTCCAACCTCAGAATTACTGGAATCCCTGAAGGGGAGAAGAAAGAAAGATCTAGAAGATATAGTGGAACAAGTCCTTCAAGAAAAATTTCCCCAATCTCGCGAATGGAACCAGAATTCATGTACTAGAGGCTAAATGGTCTCCACCCAAGATTATACATTCCAAAAAAAAAAAAAAAAAAAACACGACACCTGATAGTCAAATTGAGGAATTATAATTGTAGGTATAATCTCCTGAAAGCTGCTAGGGCAAAGAGGCTCCTTACTTACATAGGAAAGCCCATCAATATAACATCAGACCTGTCCACAGAAGCCTGGCAAGCCAGAAGGGCTGGCAAGATATATTCAGGGCACTAAATGAGAAGAACATGCAGCCAAGAATACTTTATCCATCAAGACTGACATTCAGAATGGATGGAGATATAAAGAGTTTACAAGACCGGCAAGACTTAAAAGACTATGCTACCTCCAAGCCGACACTGCAGTAAATATTAAGGGGGGTTCTATAAAAGAGTAAAAATCCTAAGAATAGCATGGAAGAGAAATATAGAGACAATCTACAGAAAGAAAGACTTCAAAGGTAACTCGAAGTCAATAAAAACGTATCTATCAATAATCAATCTCAATGTGAATGGCCTAAATGCACCCATAAAACAGCACAGGGTTGCAGATTGGATTTTATAAAACGACAGAACCCATCCATATGTTCTCTACAAGAGACCCATTTTGAACCTAAAGATACACCCAGACTGAAAGTGAAGGGACGGAGAAGCATCTTTCATGCCAATGGGCCTCAAAAGAAGGTCGGGGTAGCGATTGTCATATCAGATAAATTAGATTTTAAACTAAAGGCTCTAGTCAGAGATACAGAAGGACACTACAGAATTCTTAAAGGGACAATCCACCAAGATGATCTAACAATTGTAAATATCTATGCCTCCAATATGGGAGCATCCGATTACAGAAGAAAACTGTTAATCAAGATAAAGAGTCATATTGATATGAATACACTAATCATAGGAGATCTTAACATGCCTCTCTCAGAAATAGACAGATCATTGAAGCAGAAAATCAATAAAGAAACAAAGAGCATTGAATGACACATTGGAACAGATGGATCTCATAGATATATTCAGAACATTCCACCCTAAAACAAAAGAATACTCATTCTTCTCAAGAGCACAGGAAACCTTCTCAAGAATAGACCACATGCTGGGTCATAAATCAGGACTAAACTGATATCAAAAGACTGAGATTTTCCCCTGCATATTCTCAGATCATAATGCTTTGAAACTGGAGCTTAATCACAAGGAAAAGTACAGAAGAAACTCAAAACACCTGGAAGCTAAAGACCATCTTGCTTAAGAATGCTTGGATCAACCAGGAGATCAAAGAAGAACTGAAACAAATGGAAACCAATGAGAATAAAGACACTTCGATCCAAACCCTATGGGATACAGCAAAGGCGGTTCTAAGAGGGAAATACATAGACATCCAAGCCTCCCTCAAAATTCTGAAAAATCCAGAATACACCAGATGTCTCTACACCTTAAAGAACTGGAGAATCAACAAAAAAATCAAACTAACTCCACACATAAGAAGAGAAATCATCAAGATTAGAGCTGAGATCAATGAGGTAGAAACCAAAGATACAGTAGAATGTATCAATGAAACTAGAAGTTGGTTTTTTTGAAAGAATAAATAAGATCAATAAGGTACTGGCCACACTAATCCAAAAGAAAAGAGAGAAAGCCCAAATTCACAAAATTATAAATGAAAACGGAGAGATCACAACTAACAACGAGGAAGTAGAAACAATCATCAGAAGTTATTATCAATAGTTATATGCCAATAAGCTTAGCAACCTTGATGAAATGGATGCATTCTTGGAAAACTATAAACTTCCAAAATTGAACCAGGAAGAGATCGACAACCTGAATCGACTGATATCTAGTAATGAGATATAAGCAGTGATCAAAAACCTCCCAAGAAACAAGAGCCCAAGACCTGATGGATTGCTTGGGGAATTCTACCAAACTTTCAAAGAAGAAATAACATCTATTCTCCTGAAGCTGTTTCAAAAAATTGAAGCAGAAGGAAAACTTCCACACTCTTTCTATGAAGCCAGAATTACCCTGTTCCCCAAACCAGGCAAAGACCCTACCAAAATGGATAATTTCAGACCAATATCACTGATGAATATGGATGCTAAGATTCTCAACAAGATCCTTGCAAACAGGGTCAAACAGCACATTAAAAAGATTATCTACCATGACCAGGTGGGATTCATCCCTGGGCTACAAGGATGGTTCAACATTCATAAATCAATCAATGTCATTGAAAAAATTAATATGAGAAGAGGGAAGAACCACATGGTCCTCTCAATTGATGCAGAAAAATCATTTGAAAAAATCCAGCATCCATTCGTGATTAAAACGCTGCAAAGTATAGGGATAGAGGGAACATTCCTGAACTTCATCATATCTATCTATGAAATACCCACAGCAAATATCATCCTCGATGGGAAAAAGCTTGCAGCCTTCCCGTTGAGATCAGGATCACGACAAGGATGCCCACTCTCACCAGTCTTGTTCAACATAGTATTAGAAGTCCTAGCAACAGCAATCAGACAACAAAGAAAAATAAAAGGTATCCAAATTGGCACTGAAGAAGTCAAAACTCTCTGTCTTTGCAGATGACGTGATTCTTTATATGGAAAACCCAAAAGACTCCACCCCCAAACTACTAGAACTCATACAGCAATTCAGCAACGTGGCAGGATACAAAGTCAATGTATCCTGTATCCACAGAAATCAGTGGCTTTTTTATGCACTAATAATGAAAATACAGAAAGGGAAATCAGAGAATCATTCCATTTACTATAGCACTAAGAACCATAAGATACCTGGGAATAATCCTAAACAAAGAGATAAATGTTCTGTACTCAAGGAACTACAGAATTCTCATGAAAGAAATTGAAGAAGACCCTAAAAGATGATAGACCATTCCATGCTCTTGGATCGGAAGAATAAACATTGCTACAATGTCGATAATGCCTGGAGCAATCTCTACTTTTAATGCTATTCCAATCAAAATTCTACCAGTATTTTTCAAAGAGCTGGAGCAAATAATCCAAAAATTTGTATGGAATCAGAAGAGATCCCGAATCACTAAGGAAATTTTGAAAAACAAAAATAAAATGGGGGTATGACAATACCTGATTTCAAGTTTACTACAAAGCTGTGATCACTAAGACAGCATGGAACTCGCATGAAAACAGACACAGACCAGTGGAACAGAGTAGAGAGCCCAGATATGGACCCTCAACTATATGGTCAAATAATAATCTTCGAAAAAACAGGAAAAAATAGACAGTGGGAAAAAGTCAGTCTCTTCAATAAATGGTGCTGGGAACAATAGGCAGCTATATGTTGAAAAATGAAACTCGACCATTCTCTTACACCGTACACAAAGATAAACTCAAAATGGATAAAAGACCTCAATTTGAGGCAGGAATCCATCAGAATCCTAGAGAAGAACATAGGCAGAAATCTCTTTGATATCAGCCACAGCAACTTCTTTCAAGATATGTCCCCAAAGGCAAGGGAAACAAAAGTGAAAATGAACTTTTGGGGCTCCATCAAAATCAAAAGCTTCTGCACAGCAAAGGAAACAGTCAAGAAAACAAAGAGGTAACCCACGGAATGGGAGAAGATATTTGCACATAACAGTACAGACAAAAGGTTGATATCCAGGATCTATAAAGAACTCCTCCTCCTCAAACTCAACACACACAAAACAGACAATCATATTAAAAAATGGGCAGAAGATATGACAAGACACTTCTCCATTGAAGACGTACAAATGGCTATCAGACACATGAAAAATGTTCATCATCACTAGCAAATTAATACCACATTGAGATATCATCTTACACCAGTTAGAATAGCCAAAATTAGCAAGACAGGAAACAATATGTGTTGGAGGGGATGTGGGGGAATGTGAACCCTCTTCCACTGTTGGTTGGAATGCAAGTTGGTGCAGCCTCTTTGGATAACAGTGTGGAGATTTCTCAAGAAATAAAAAAATAGAACTTCTCTATGACCCTGCAATTGCACTCCTGGGTATTTACCCCAAAGATACAGATGTCATGAAAAGAAGGGCCATCTGTACCCCAATGATTATAGCAGCAATGGCCACGGTCACCAAACTGTGGATAGAACCAAGATGCCCTTCAATGGACGAATGGATAAGGAAGATGTGGTCCATATACACTATGGAGTATTATGCTTCCATCAGAAAAGACGAATACCCAACTTTGGTAGCAACATGGATGGGACTGGAAGAGATAATGCTGAGTGAAATAAGTGAAGCAGAGAGAGAGTCATTTATCATATGGTTTCACTTAGTTGTGGAGCATTACAAATAGCATGGAGGACATGGGGAGATAGAAAAAGGGAGTTGAGGGAAATTGGAAGGGGAGGTGAACCATGAGAGACTATGGACTCTGAAAAAAAATCTGAGGGGTTTGAAGTGGCAGGGGGTGGGACGTTGGAGTACCAGGTGGTGGGTATTATAGAGGGCACGGATTGCATGGAGCACTGGGTGTGGTGCAAAAAGTAATAAATACTGTTATGCTGAAAATAAATTAATTAATTAAAAAACTGAGGGTTTTGAAGGGGCGGGGGGTTGGGAGGTTGGGGTACCAGGTGGAGGGTATAATAAAGGGCATGGATTGCATGGAGTGCTGGGTGTGGTACAAAAACAATGAATACTGTTATGCTGAAAATAAATTAATAAATTAAAAAAAAAACCATCTTGTGGGAAAAAAAAATATCTATACTGCCTAGTGCAATTGATCCTTTTAATGCCATTTGGATGAAAATTCCACCGGTATCATTCAAAGACCTGGAGCAAACACATGCCTAAAATTTGTGTGGAATCAGAAAAGACCCCGTATTGCTAAGAAATGCCGAAAGAAAAATAAAACTGGGAGCATAATGTTGCCTGATTTCAAGGGTTACTATGATGATGTGATCACCAAGGCAGCATGGGACTGGCATAAAAACAATCACATAGACCACTAGAACGGTGTAGACAGTTCAGATAGGGATCATCAGCACTATGGTCAAATAGTCTTCAAATAATCAGGAAAAAAAAATATACAGTGGAAAAATGAGAGTCTCTTCAATAAATGGTGGTTGGAAAACTGGGCAGCTATAGGTAAAAGAATGAAAATCGACCATCCTTTTACACCATACACAAAGGTAAACTCATAATGGATAAAAGACTTCAATGTGAGACAGGAATCCATCAGAATCCTAGAGGAGAACATAGACATTAACCTCTTCAACACTGGCCATAACAACTTCTTTCAGGTATGTCTCACAGACAAAGAATGAAGCGGTGGCACTGGGGCCCTGAAGGGTTCTCCTAAAGAGAAGCTTTGACCAAGCTCCAATGTGCAAGTTTCCCATGTGTAGAGGAGATTTGTTCTGATGGGTGAGTCAAGAAACAGCCATATTCGGGAATTGAAATCCAGGCCTCTGAGGAGAGATGCCTGGAAACCAAAGCATTGGATCCGATTAGTGCCTAGGGGTCTGTCCGTTCCTTTTTCCCTCTGGGGACATCAGTCTACGGGTCTGAGTGCAGGTAGGTGCTCAGATGGGCTCAGATTGCCCCTGTTTGTCCTGGGAAGCCACCACTATTGAGATGGCCTCAGGGACTTTGGAGGTTGATCCTATTAGTAGGGTTGTGGCCATTGCAATGGGCACCCAGAAATCCATTGTAGAGGGCAAGTACAGTCCTCAGGTTTGGCTCCAGGGGCCTGAGCCTGTAGGGTGTGTAGGCCAGGGCTGTTTAGAACGTTGTCTGAAAACACAAACTCGGCTTCTGTTTCGGGTCATAGGTATGGCAGGACTGATCTACAGACCATGAGGAGAACTCTTTGGGATATAAAAAAAGGGCGAGTGTGAGGCTCTTGCTCAAGTTTTTTGTCTCTGGATATCGTGTCACCCATGTTCATGAAATTTCCGGGTGACTTCATGGGAAATGGACGAGTCTTACTCTCTGGAGGTGTGGCCCCGTCCAAAGAGTTTGGGGTCATTCTGTGGGATGGAATAAGTCCGTTTTTTTTTGTTTTTTGTTTTTTTTTGTTTGTTTTTTTTTTTTTAACCTCAGGTGTCCCACCAAATTAGGGATTCCAGAGTAGAGCCCTGGGGAGGGGCGACTGGACAACCAGAAATCTGGTTAAATATTGGGGCCTAGGGACATGTCAAGACCATTATGACATCTAATGGTCCAGTCACTAAGAGGACATACTAGAGGGCAGGACTCACGCTGAGGGTCACAATGCATGTTTATGCCCTCATCACACTCAAGAATGGGCGGGACCTCAGGGTGAATGCTGGTTTCTCCTACACTGAACGTTGGACAACATGTCAACCAAAAGGTTTCTTGCCATGGGTAAGGAGGAGCTCTGATTTCTGGGCAGGGATTGGAGATAAGGTTTAGTTTCTGAAGCCTGAAAACTGAGGTACGGAAGAGATGATGACCTAAGGCCATGGCAGGTCTGATGTGCTCAGTGTGCGGTCAGCTGTCTGGGTGTTGGTCAGGAGGTCCGGGCTCAGGTTGTGTCAGAAAGTGCATTAGTGCCCAGGTTAGACTATATAATTTGGGTACATTCGAGTGCCGTGTAGGTTGCAGCTCATTAGGCAATATTTTTTTTTTTTTTTCTAGAGGGCAGGCAGAGTGCTGCATTGTGGGTCCGGAATTGCCAAACTTGGGTGCTTCGAGGCCAGGAGGGTGAGGACGGAGGGCTGAGAACACAAGCTAGACTTGGGTTTCAGGGCGAGGGCACGGCAGGTACCCCCTACACATCGGAACCAAGATCTCATGCATCTGAAGTCAGAGCGAGGATCAGACGTTGGCTCAGGTTGGAGTTTCTGTGCATGACGGTCCCTTCATGAAGGGAGCGGAAACTCGAGGCCATGGAGGTTTTCCCACGTTGGGAGTTGTGGCATGCCCCCTTCAAGGATTCCTTCTGCGGGACAATTGAGACCTGTTGGACAGGTCCAGGACCTCCCATATGGAATGACTCCAGGGCACCATTCGAGGATGGATGCCTGGGACAAGCGCCTCGCATTGCAATTGTCTCCTAGCAACAAGGCAGTTTAGATCTGATGGCTCTGCGGGAGCCACCTGGGTGGCTGAGTTGAAATGGACTTTCCTGAGGATGGGTCCTAATGTGTGTTTGTGTCCATGAGAGCCTTGGAATGAGGCGGTGGCACCGGGACCCTGAAGTATTCTCCTAAGCTTTTTGACATAGCTCCCATGCACAAGTTTCCTTGTGGAGACGAGATTTGTTCTGATGGGTGCCTCAGGAAAACCCCTATGCTAGTATTGGAATCCAGGCTTTTGAGGAGACATGCCTGTAAACCAAAGCAATGGATCCGATTATCGCCTGGGTCCTGTCTGGTTCCATCTTCTTCTCTGGGGACATCCATCTATGGAATGAGTGGAGATCGATGCCCAGCTGGTGTCAGACCGCCCTTGTTTGTGGCGGGCGACCTACACTATTGGGATGGCCTCAGGGACTTTGGAGGGTTCTCCTAATTTGTATGGTTTGGGACAATGGAATGGGCAGAATTCCCATGGATTGGGTAGGTGCAGTCCTAATGTGTGTCTCCAGGGGTCCCAGCTTGGAGGGTGTGGGGCCCAGGAGTTTGAGGACAGAATTCTGAAAAGACAAACTCAGCTTAGGTTTGGGGACGTAGGTATGGCACTTCCGATCTACAAACCATGAGAAGAACTCTTCAGGATATGAAGAATGAGCGAGTCTGAGGGGCTTGCTCAGGTTTTGTCTCTTGATTTTTTGTATCAGCGTTGGCCGTGGAATGTCAGGGAGGCCTCATGGGCCATGGATGAATCTTCCTCTCTGCGGATTTGGCCCGATCCCAATTGTTTTTCGTCAATCTGTGGGATGGGAGGACTCCTTTAATGTGTGTGTTACCTCAGGTGTCCCACCAAAAGAGGAATTCCAAAGCAGAGCCCTAGGGAAGAGTGAAGGGACAAAGCGAACTATGGTTAAAAATTGGTGTCAGGGGCATGGCAGGCCCCATATGCGGGCTCAGGGTCCAGCCACTGAGAGGCCTTACTTGAGGACTGGGCTCAGGCTGAGGGTCACATTGTGTGTTTGTGACCAATGTGGCCCGCGAGCATGGGCGGGGCCTCATGGGCCACACTGGTTTCAACTACACTGAACGTTGGACAACATGGCAACCACAAGGTTTCTTGCCATGGGGATGGAGTTCTGATTTCTGCATCATTTTCAACCGTGGGCAGTGTTTTGAGATAAGTTATAGTTTCTGAAGCCTGAAAATCGAGGTTGAGAAGAGATGACGACCTTAGGCCATGGCGGGTCCGATGAGCTCAGAGTGCAGCCAGCTGTCGGCGTGGTGCCAGGAGGTCCAGGCTCAGGCTGTGTCAGAAAGGGCATTAGTTCCCAGGTCAGCCTATATATTTGGGGTACAGCCGAATGGCGTGCAGGTTGATCCTCATTTGGGGTTTCTGGATAGCCCCAGAGGGCAATGTTTTTCCTCTAGAGGGCAGGTAGAGAGCTGCATTGTAGTTCTGGATTGCCTAACTGGAGGGCTTTTGGGCCAGTAGTCTGAGGACGGAAGTCTGAGAACACAAGCTAGGCCTAGGTTTCTGAGTGAGGTTATGGCAGGCACAATCTACAGACCTGAATCGAGATCGCGTGCATCTGAAGTCAGGGCGAGGATCAGAATATCGCTCAGGTTGGACATTCTGTCCCTGATGGCCCCTTCTTGAATGGGGGGGGTGGATCACGATGCCATGGGGGTTTTCCCATGATGGGAGTTGTGAGAAGCTCCCAACTGCAAAGATTCTTCTGCAGGACAATTGAGACCTGTTGGTTGGCTCCAGTACAACGATTCCGAGCAGGGTTCTAAGGATGGATGGCTGGGTAGCCCACCTCGCATTCCAATTGTCTCCAAGCAACAAGACAGGTTAGATCTGCTGGATCTGGGGGAGCAACCGAGGAGGCTGAGCTGAAATGGACTCTCCCGTGGATGTGTCCTAATGTGTTTTGTGTCTATGGAGACCTTGGAAAGAAGCGGTGGCACTGGGGCCCTGAAGGGTTCTCCTAAACAGAGGCTTTGACACAGCTCCAACGTCAAGTTTCCCATGTGTACATGGGATTTGTTCTGATGGGTGAGTCAAGAAACAGCCATATTCTGGTATTGAAATCCAGGCCTCTGAGGAGAGATGCCTGGAAACCAAAGCAATGGATCCGATTAGTGCCTAGGGGCCTGTTCGTTCCTTTTTACTTCTGGGGACATCAGTCTATGGGTCTGAGGGCAGGTAGGTGCTCAGATGGGCTCAGATTGCCCCTGTTTGTTCTGGGAAGCCACCACTATTGAGATGGCCTCAGGGACTTTGCAGGTTGATCCTATTACTAGGGTTGTGGCCATTGCAATGGGCATACAGAAATCCCTTGGAGAGGGCAAGTAAAGTCCTCAGGTTTGGCTCCAGGGGCCTGAGCCTGTAGGGTGTGTAGGCAAGGGCTGTTTAGACCGTTGTCTGAAAACACAAACTCGGCTTCTGTTTCGGGTCATAGGTATGGCAGGACTGATCTACAGACCATGAGGAGAACTCTTCGGGATAGGAAAAAAGGGCAAGTGTGAGGCTCTTGCTCAAGTTTTTGTTTCTGGATATCGTGTCACTATTGTTCATGAAATTTCCGGGTGACTTAATGGGAAATGGACGAGTCTTACTCTCTGGAGGTGTGGCCCCGTCCAAAGAGTTTGGGATGGAAGAAGTCCGTTTATTTGTTGTTGTTGTTTTGTTTTGTTTTGTTTTTCAACATCAGGTGTCCCACCAAATGAGGGATTCCAGTGTAGAGCCCTGGGGAGGGGCGACTGGACAACCAGAAATCTGGTTAAAAATTGGGGCCTAGGGACATGTCAAGCCCATTATGACATCTAATGGTCCAGTCACTAAGAGGACATACTAGAGTGCAGGACTCACGCTGAGGGTCACAATGCATGTTTATGCCCTCTTCACACTCAAGAATGGGCGGGACCTCAGGGTGAATGCTGGCTTCTCCAACACTGAACGTTGGACAACATGCCAACCACAAGGTTTCTTGCCATGGGTAAGGAGGAGTTCTGATTTCTGCATCACACTCACCCCTGGGCAGGGATTGGAGATAAGGTCTAGGTTCTGAAGCCTGAAAACTGATGTAGGGAAGAGATCATGACCTAAGGCCATGGCGGGTCTGATGGGTTCAGTGTGCGGTCAGCTTCTGGGGGTGTTGGTCAGGAGGTCCGGGCTCAGGTTGTGTCAGAAAGAGCATTAGTGCCCAGGTTAGACTATATAATTTGGGTACATGCGAGTGCCGTGTAGGTTGATCCTAATTTAAGCTGCCTGGGCAGCTCATTAGGCAATATTTTTTTCTAGAGGGCAGGCAGAGTGCTGATTTGTGGGTCCAGAATTGCCAAACTTTAGGGCTTCGGGGCCAGGAGTGTGAGGACGGAAGTCTGAGAACACAAGCTATACTTGGGTTTTAGGGCGAGGGCACGGCAGGTACCCCCTACACATCGGAACCAAGATCGCATGCATCTGAAGTCAGGGCGAGGATCAGACGTTGGCTCAGGGTTGGAGTTTCTGTGCATGACGGCCCCTTCATGAAGGGAGCCGAATCTCGAGGCCATGGAGGTTTTCCCACGTTGGGAGTTGTGGCATGCCCCCTTCAAGGATTCCTTCTTCGGGACAATTGAGACCTGTTGGACAGGTCCAGGACCTCCCATATGGAATGACTCCAGGGCACCGTTCGAGGATGGATGCCTGGGACAAGCGCCTCGCATTGCAATTGTCTCCTAGCAACAAGGCAGTTTAGATCTGATGGCTCTGCGGGAGCCACCTGGGTGGCTGAGTTGAAATGGACTTTCCTGAGGATGGGTCCTAATGTGTGTTTGTGTCCATGAGAGCCTTGGAATGAGGCGGTGGCACCGGGACCCTGAAGTATTCTCCTAAGCTTTTGACATAGCTCCCATGCACAAGTTTCCTTGTGGAGACGAGATTTGTTCTGATGGGTGCCTCAGGAAAACCCCTATGCTAGTATTGGAATCCAGGCTTTTGAGGAGACATGCCTGTAAACCAAAGCAATGGATCCGATTATCGCCTGGGTCCTGTCTGGTTCCATCTTCTTCTCTGGGGACATCCATCTATGGAATGAGTGGAGATCGATGCCCAGCTGGTGTCAGACCGCCCTTGTTTGTGGCGGGCGACCTACACTATTGGGGGATGGCCTCAGGGACTTTGGAGGGTTCTCCTAATTTGTATGGTTTGGGACAATGGAATGGGCAGAATTCCCATGGATTGGGTAGGTGCAGTCCTAATGTGTGTCTCCAGGGGTCCCAGCTTGGAGGGTGTGGGGCCCAGGAGTTTGAGGACAGAATTCTGAAAAGACAAACTCAGCTTAGGTTTGGGGACGTAGGTATGGCACTTCCGATCTACAAACCATGAGAAGAACTCTTCAGGATATGAAGAATGAGCGAGTCTGAGGGGCTTGCTCAGGTTTTGTCTCTTGATTTTGTATCAGCGTTGGCCGTGGAATGTCAGGGAGGCCTCATGGGCCATGGATGAATCTTCCTCTCTGCGGATTTGGCCCGATCCCAATTGTTTTTCGTCAATCTGTGGGATGGGAGGACTCCTTTAAGGTGTGTTACCTCAGGTGTCCCACCAAAAGAGGAATTCCAAAGCAGAGCCCTAGGGAAGAGTGAAGGGACAAAGCGAACTATGGTTAAAAATTGGGGCCAGGGGCATGGCAGGCCCCATATGCGGGCTCAGGGTCCAGCCACTGAGAGGCCTTACTTGAGGACTGGGCTCAGGCTGAGGGTCACATTGTGTGTTTGTGACCAATGTGGCCCGCGAGCATGGGCGGGGCCTCATGGGCCACACTGGTTTCAACTACACTGAACGTTGGACAACATGCCAACCACAAGGTTTCTTGCGATGGGAATGGAGTTCTGATTTCTACATCATTTTCAACCGTGGGCAGTGTTTTGAGATAAGTTATAGTTTCTGAAGCCTGAAAATCGAGGTTGAGAAGAGATGACGACCTTAGGCCATGGCGGGTCCGATGAGCTCAGAGTGCAGCCAGCTGTCGGCGTGGTGCCAGGAGGTCCAGGCACAGGCTGTGTCAGAAAGGGCATTAGTTCCCAGGTCAGCCTATATATTTGGTGTACAGCCGAATGGCGTGCAGGTTGATCCTCATTTGGGGTTTCTGGATAGCCCCAGAGGGCAATGTTTTTCCTCTAGAGGGCCGGCAGAGAGCTGCATTGTAGTTCTGGATTGCCAAACTGGAGGGCTTTTGGGCCAGTAGTTTGAGGACGGAAGTCTGAGAACACAAGCTAGGCCTAGGTTTCTGAGTGAGGTTATGGCAGGCACAATCTACAGACCTGAATCGAGATCGCGTGCATCTGAAGACAGGGCGAGGATCAGACGATCGCTCAGGTTGGACATTCTGTCCCTGATGGCCCCTTCTTGAAGGGGGGGTGGATCACGATGCCATGGGGGTTTTCCCACGATGGGAGTTGTGAGAAGCTCCCAACTGCAAAGATTCTTCTGCAGGACAATTGAGACCTGTTGTTTGGCTCCAGGCTAATGATTCCGAGCAGGGTTCTAAGAATGGATGGCTGGGTAGCCCACCACGCATTCCATTGTCTCCAAGCAACAAGACAGGTTAGATCTGCTGGATCTGGGGGAGCAACCGAGGAGGCTGAGCTGAAATGGACTCTCCCGTGGATGTGTCCTAATATGATTTTGTGTCTATGGAGACCTTGGAAAGAAGCGGTGGCACTGGGGCCCTGAAAGGTTCTCCTAAACAGAGGCTTTGACACAGCTCCACCGTGCAAGTTTCCCATATGTACATGAGATTTGTTCTGATGGGTGAGTCAAGAAACAGCCATATGCTGGTATTGAAATCCAGGCCTCTGAGGAGAAATCCCTGGAAAACAAATAAAAGAATCTGATTAGTGCCTAGGGGCCTGTTGTTCCTTATTACCTCTGGGGAAATCAGTCTACGGGTCTGAGTGCAGGTAGGTGCTCAGATGGGCTCAGATTGCCCCTGTTTGTCCTGCTAAGCCACAACTATTGGGATGGCCTCAGGGACTTTGGAGGTTTATCCTATTAGTAGGGTTGTGGCCATTTGAATCGGCACATACAATTCCCTTGGAGAAGGCAAGCACAGTCCTCGGGTTTGGCTCCCAGGGCTTGAGACTGTAGGGTGTGTAGGCCAGAGTTGTTTGGACAGTTGTCTGAAAACTCAAACTCGGCTTATGTTTCGGGTCATAGGTATGGCCCGACAGATCTAAGGAAAATGAGGAGAACTCTTTGGGATATGAAAAAAAGGGCGAGTGTGAGGCTCTTGCTCAAGTTTTTGTCTCTGGATATCGTGTCACTCATGGTCGTGAAATTTCCGGGTGACTTCATAGGAATTGGACGAGTCATACTCTCTGGGGGTTTGGCCCCGTCCAAAGAGTTTGGGGTCATTCTGTGGGATGGAAGAAGTCCATTTTGTTGTTTTTGTTGATTGGTTTTGTTTTGTTTTTCAACCTCAGGTGTCCCACCAAATGAGGGATTCCAGAGTAGAGCCCTGGGGATGGGCGACTGGACAACCAGAAATCTTGTCAAAATTTGGGGCCTAGGGACATGTCAGGCCCATGATGACATCTAAGTGTCCAGCCACTGAGAGGACTTACTAGAGGACAGGACTCACGCTGAGGGTCACAATGCGTGTTTATGCCCCCGTCGCACTCAAGAATGGGCGGGGCCTCAGTGTGAATGCTGGTTTCTCCTTCACTGAACGTTGGACAACATGCCAACCACAGGGTTTCTTGGCATGGGTAAGGAAGAGTTCTGATTTCTGCATCACAGTCACCCCTGGGCTGTGATTGGAGATAAGGTCTAGGTTCTGAAGCCTGAAAACTGAGGTAGAAAAGAGATGATGACCTAAGGCCATGGCGGGTCTGATGGGCTCAGTGTGCGGTCAGCTGTCTGGGTGTTGGTCAGGAGGTCCGGGCTCAGGTAGTGTCAGACAGTGCATTAGTGCCCAGGTTAGACTATATAATTTGGGTACATTCGAGTGCCGTGTAGGTTTTTCCTCCTTTAAGCTGCCTGGGCAGCTCATTAGGCAATATATTTTTTTCTAGAGGGCAGTCAGAGTTCTTCATTATCGGTCCGGAATTGACAAACTTGAGGGCTTCGGGGCCAGGAGTGTGAGAGGAAGTCTGAGAACACAAGCTAGACTTTGGTTTCAGGGTGTGGGCACGGCAGGTACCCCCTGCAGATCTGAAAGAATATCTCATGCATCTGATGTCAGGGCGAGGATCAGACATTGGCTCAGGTTGGAGTTTCTGTGCCTGATGGCCCCTTCATGAAGGGAGCGGAATCTCGAGGCCCTGGAGATTTTCCCACGTTGGGAATTGTGGGAAGCCCCCTTCAAGTATTCCTTCTGTGGGAAAATTGAGACCTGTTGGACAGCTCCACGACATCCCATATGGAATGACTCCAGAACACCGTTCGAGGATGAATGCCTGGGAAGCCCGCCTCGCATTCCAATTGTCTCCTAGGAACAAGACAGTTTAGATCTGATGGATCTGCGGGAGCAACCGGGGTGGCTGAGTTGAAATGGACTTTCCTGAGGATGGGTCCTAATGTGTGTTTGTGTCCATGAGAGCCTTGGAATGAGGCGGTGGCACCGGGACCCTGAAGTATTCTCCGAAGCTTTTGACATAGCTCCCATGCACACGTTTCCTTGTGGAGACGAGATTTGTTCTTATGGTGCCTCAAGAAAACCCCTATGCTGGTATTGGAATCCAGGCTTTTGAGGAGACATGCCTGTAAACCAAAGCAAAGGATCCGATAATGTCCTAGGGTCCCGTCTGATTCAATCTTCTTCTCTGGAGACATCCATCTATGGTATGAGTGGAGGTTGATGCTCAGCTGCTGTCAGACCACCCTTTTTTGTCCAGGGAGACCTACACCATTGGGATGGCCTCTGGGGCTTTGGAGGGTTCTCCTAATTTGTATGGTTTGGGACAATGGAATGGGCAGAATTCCCATGGATTGGGTAGGCGCAGTCCTAATGTGTGGCTCCAGGGGCCCCAGCCTGGAGGGTGTGTGGCCCAGGACTTTGAGGACAGAAGTCTTAAAACACACTCAGCTTAGGTTTGGGGACGTAGGTATGGGCACGCCCGATCTACAAACCATGAGAAGAACTCTTCAGGATATGAAGAATGTGCGAGTCTGAAGCGCTTGCTCAGGCTTTTGTCTCTGAATTTTGTATCAGCGATGGCCCTGGAATGTTGGGTAGGCCTTATGGGCCATGGACGAATCATCCTCTCGGTGGATTTGGCCCGATCCCAATTGTTTTTTTTTCGTCAATCTGTGGGATGGGAGGACTCCTTTCAGGTTTGTTACCTCAGGTGTCCCACCAAAAGAGGAATTCCAAAGCAGAGCCCTGGGGAAGAGTGAAGGGACAACCCGAACTATGGTTAAAATTTGAGGCCTAGGGGCATGGCAAGCCCAATATGCTGTCTCTTCATCCAGCCACTGAGAGGCCTTACCTGAGAACTGGGCTCAGGCTGAGGGTCACAATGTGTGTTTGTGACCAATGTGGCCCGCAAGCATGGGCGGGGCCTCATGGGCCACACTGGTTTCAACGACAGTGAACGTTGGACAACATGCCAACCACAAGGTTTCTTGCCATGGGGAAAGAGTTCTGATTTCTGCATCATTTTCAAACCCGGGCACTGATTGGAGATAAGGTCTAGGTTCTGAAGCCTGAAAACCGAGGTTAAGAAGAGATGACGACCTAAGGCAATGGCGGGTCCGATGTGGTCAATTGCGGACAGCTGTCTGGGTGGGGCCATGAGGTCCAGGCTTAGGCTGTGTCAGAAAGGGTATTAGTGCCCAGGTCAGCCTATATATTTGGGGTACAGCCGAATGCCGTGCAGGTTGGTCCTCATTTGGGGTATCTGGGTAGCCCCCGAGGGCAATGTTTTTCGTCTGGATGGCAGGCAGAGTGCTGCATTATAGTTCTGGATTGCTAAACTGGAGGGCTTTTGGGCCAGTAGTCTGAGGACGGAAGTCTGAGAACACAAGCTAGGCCTAGGTTTCTGGGTGAGGATATGGCAGGCACAATCTACAGACCTGAATCGATATCTCATAAATCTGAAGTCAGGGCCAGGATCGGACGATCGCTCAGGTTGGACTTTCTGTTCCTGATGGCCCCTTCTTGAAGGGGGGGTGGATCACGAGGCCATAGGGGTTTTCCCACGATGGGAGTTGTGAGAAGCTCCCAACTGCAAAGATTCTTCTGCAGAACAATTGAGACCTGTTGGTTGGCTCCAGTACAACGATTCCGAGCAGGGTTCTAAGGATGGATGGCTGGGTAGCCCACCTCGCATTCCAATTGTCTCCAAGCAACAAGACAGGTTAGATCTGCTGGATCTGGGGGAGCAACCGAGGTGGCTGAGTTGAAATGGACTCTCCCGTGGATGTGTCGTAATATGATTTTGTGTCTATAGAAACCTTGGAAAGAAGCGGTGGCACTGGGACCCTGAAGGGTTCTCCTAAAGAGAGGCTTTCACACAGCTCCAACGTGCAAGTTTCCCATATGTACATGAGATTTGTTTTGATGGGTGGGTCAAGAAACAGCCATATGCTGGTTTTGAAATCCAGGCCTCTGAGGAGAAATGCCTGGAAAACAATGCAATGGATCCGATTAGTGCCTAGGGGCCTGTTCGTTCCTTTTTTTTACTTCTGGGGACATCAGTCTACGGTCTGAGTGCAGGTAGGTGCTCAGATGGGCACAGATTGCCCCTGTTTGTCCCTGGGGAAGCCACAACTATTGGTATGGCCTCAGGGACTTTGCAGGTTGATCCTCTTAGTAGGTTTGAGGCCATTTGAATGGGCACATACAATTCCCTTGGAGAGGGCAAGCACAGTCCTCAGGTTTGTCTCCAGGGGCCTGAGCCTGTAGGGTGTGTAGGACATAGCTGTTTGGACAGTTGTCTGAAAACACAAACTCGGCTTATGTTTCGGGTCATAGCTATGGCAGGACTGATCTACAGAAAATGAGGAGAACTCTTTGGGATATGAAAAAAGGGCGAGTGTGAGGCTCTTGCTCAAGTTTTTGTGTCTGGATATCGTGTCACTCATGGTCGTGAAATTTCCGTGTGACTGCATGGGATTTGGACGTGTCTTACTCTCTGGGTGTTTGGCCCCGTCCAAAGAGTTTGGGGTCATTCTGTGGGATGGAAGAGGTCCGTTTTGTTGTTGTCGTTCATTTGTTTTGTTTTGTTTTTCAACCTCAGGTGTCCCACCAAATGAGGGATTCCAGAGTAGGTCCCTGGGGAGGGGCGACTGGACAACCAGAAATCTGGTTAAATATTGGGGCCTAGGGACATGTCAAGCCTTGATGACATCTAAGGGTCCAGCCACCGAGAGGACTTACTGGAGGACAGGACTCACTCTGAGGGTCACAGTGCGTGTTTATGACCCCGTCGCACTCACAATGGGCGGGGCCTCATGGTGAAAGCTGGTTTCTCCTACACTGAAGGTTGGACAACATGCCAACCACAAGGTTTCTTGGCATGGGTAAGGAAGAGTTCTGATTTCTGCATCACAGTCACCCCTGGGCAGTGATTGGAGATAAGGTCTAGGTTCTGAAGCCTGAAAACTGAGGTAGGGAAGAGATGATGACCTAAGGCCATGGTGGGTCTGATGTGCTCAGTGTGCGGTAAGCTGTCTGGGTGTTGGTCAGGAGGTCCGGGCTCAGGGTGTGTCAGAAAGTGCATTAGTGCCCAGGTTAGACTATATAATTTGGGTACATTCGAGTGCCGTGTAGGTTTTTCCTCCTTTAAGCTGCCTGGGCAGCTCATTAGGCAATATATTTTTTCTAGAGGGCAGGCAGAGTGCTTCATTGTCAGTCCGTAATTGACAAACTTGAGGGCTTCGGGGCCAGGAGTGTAGGACGGAAGTCTGAGAACACAAGCTAGACTTCGGTTTCAGGATGAGGGCACGGCAGGTACCCCCTGCAGATCTGAAACAATATCTCATGCATCTGATGTCAGGGCGAGGATCAGACGTTGGCTCAGGTTGGAGTTTCTGTGCCTGACGGCCCCTTCATGAAGGGAGCGGAATCTCGAGGCCCTGGAGGTTTTCCCACGTTGGGAATTCTGGGAAGCCCCCTTCAAGGATTCCTTCTGTGGGAAAATTGAGACCTGTTGGACAACTCCAGGACATCCCATATGGAATGACTCCAGAGCACCGTTCGAGGATGGATGACTGGGGAGCCCGCATCGCATTCCAATTGTCTCCTAGCAACAAGACAGTTTAGATCTGATGGATCTGCGGGAGCAACCTGGGTGGCTGAGTTGAAATGGACTTTCCTGAGGATGGGTCCTAATGTGTGTTTGTGTCCATGAGGGCCTTGGAATGGGGCAGTGGCACCGGGACCCTGAAGTATTCTCCTAAGCGTTTGGCATAGCTCCCATGCACACGTTTCCTTGTGGAGACGAGATTTGTTTTATGGTGCCTCAAGAAAACCCCTATGCTGGTATTGGAATCCAGGCTTTTGAGGAGACATGCCTGTAAACCAAAGCAAAGGATCCGATAATGGCCTAGAGTCATGTCTGATTCAATCTTCTTCTCTGGGGGGACATCCATCCATGGTATGAGTGGAGGTAGATGCTCAGCTGGTGTCAGACCGCCTTTTTTTTTCCCGGGTGACCTACACCATTGGGATGGCCTCCTGGGCTTTGGAGTGTTCTCCTAATTTGTACGATTTTGGACAATGGAATGGGCAGAATTCCCATGGATTGTGTAGGCACAGTCCTAATGTGTGGCTCCAGTTGCCCAGCCTGGAGGGTGTGTGGCCCAGGAGTTTGAGGACAGAAGTCTGAAAACACAAACTCAGCTTAGGTTTGGGCCGTAGGTATGGCACGCCCGATCTACAAACCATGGGAAGAACTCTTCAGGATATGAAGAATGAGCGAGGCTGAGGCGCTTGCTCAGTCTTTTGTCTCTAGATATTGTATCAGCGATGGCCCTGGAATGTTGGGTAGGCCTCATGGGCCATGGACGAATCTTCCTCTCAGTGGATTTGGCCCGATCCCAATTTGTTTTTTTTTCGTCAATTTGTGGGATGGGAGGACTCCTTTCAGGTTTGTTACCTCAGGTGTCCCACCAAAAGAGGAATTCCAAAGCAGAGCCCTGGGAAGAGTGAAGGGACAACCCGAACTATGGTTAAAAATTGGGGCCTAGGGGCATGGCAAGCCCAATATGCTGTCTCTTCATCCAGCCACTAAGAGGCCTTACCTGAGGACTGGGCTCAGGCTGAGGGTCACAATGTGTGTTTGTGACCAATGTGGCCCGCAAGCATGGGCGGGGCCTCATGGGCCACACTGGTTTCAACGACACTGAACGTTGGACAACATGCCAAACACAAGGTTTCTTGCCATGGGGATAGAGTTCTGATTTCTGCTTCGTTTTCAAACCCGGGCAGTGATTGGAGATAAGGTCTAGGTTCTGAAGCCTGAAAACCGAGGTTGAGAAGAGATGACGACCTAAGGCCATGGCGGGTCTGATGTGCCAATGTGCGGCCAGCTGTCTGGGTGGGGCCAGGAGGTCCAGGCTCAGGCTGTGTCAGAAAGGGCATTAGTGCCCAGGTCAGCCTATATATTTGGGGGGGTACAGCCGAATGGCGTGCAGGTTGATCCTCATTTGGGGTTTCTGGGTAGCCCCAGAGTGTGGGGAGCCATCCAGCAGATGCAAGGAGTCACGTAGATGGATGTGCCCGTGGATTGAGGAAATGAGGATGATTGATTGAGGAGAATGTGGGCACGCTCGTGATCAGCGCGTGAACAGCACTAGGAGCCAAGAGATATATGCATGATCACTGCTAGAGAACAAAAGAATCCTGCTCGGTTACATAAGAGCGCACGAGGGCACTGCATGCACGGCATTCTGATTGGGCAGGAAGGGGGGCGTACACACGTGAATATATACTGCTGTAAGTGCTTGGTGCGGCGCGGCCGCCATTAGCATTAGTACTTTAACATTAGTAATAAAGAAGTTTGCCACTCACCTCGTCTGCGGGTCGTTCTTGCGGGCCGAGAGCGACAACTGGTGCCTAAACCCGGGACCTCCCACCTTTAAACGCAGAACGAAGGTCGAGGTAAGAGCAACGATAAGGTAAAGTGTGCAAGTGCACTGCACCCATTTCTGTCAGTTGGCAGGCCTGTCTAGCGACAGGGAAGTTCCCTGAAGACGATCGGACGTAAGGGTGTTTATGAAGTTCTTCAGGGACGATAAGAAGTTCCCCGTAGACGATGAGACATTAGGGTGTTTGTGAAGTTCTACGGGGACGATAAGTTTTAACAGGAAAGCTCTCCGTAGACGATAAGACGTTAGGAGTTTGTGAAGTTCTACGGTGACAATAAGGGAAGTTTCCTCGGAATGGGGAACGAGATCTCTAGGTGTAAGATGGAGAGTCCACTGAAGGACGTTCTCAAGGCCAATGGTACCCCGTTAAAGACGAAAATGGCTCGTACCTTTTTAAGAGAAGTGGCTGAAGTAGCTCCCTGGTTCATAGATGAAGGGCTCTTAAATATGCCTCAGTGGGAGCACTTAGGAGAAGATTTGAAACGCTGCCCATCGGTGACCCCGGGAACTCTTGCCGTTTGGTCATTGGTAAAGGTATGCCTACAGTCCACTAGAGAGAGCCCTTGAAACAGGCGGTGCAACAGGGAGGAGAGGTTCTGGAACAAGTAAGGGAGGAATCTCGTAAGGGGTCCTCTAAGGATTCTGACCCCGGGAGTGAGAGCTCGGAAGGACTTTCAGATAGTGAATTACAAGAGATAGGGGAGAAGGAAGTCGGTGAGAAGAAGAAATCTTACAGTTTTCAGGCCCTTCAGGATTTAGAAATCATACGGCAACAGTTTGAGAGCAAGGAGACGGGGTTACAGAAGGTGTTGGAGGAGTTAAAAATGCAGAGGGAGGTCATGACGCAGCTGAAGGCCGAAGTGCAGGCTGAAGCGGCGGCGCAGCCAGAATTGAAAGCGGGAGTCACTGATAAGGCGCAGCTGGAATTGGAGGCGGATGTTACGCTGCCTCCGCTTTCAAACCCCTCAGCGCCGCCCTGTGAGTGCCCCCCCCCTATCGGCCCAGCTGCGCCAAGACGTGTCATTGTTCAGAGTGTAAGGCACAAAGTTGGAGAGAGGTCCTTGATCCGAGCAAAGGGTTCTTTCCTGTTTTAGAAGATCAGAACCAGCAAAGATATCATCAGCCGCTGGATTTTAAGTTGGTAAAACAGCTTAAAAAAAAGGCAATCAGCGCCTATGGACCCCAGGCAGCTTTCACTGTCTCCCTTGTGGAGTCGCTGGGAACACTTTACCTCACTCCTGAGGATTAAGCTAACTTGACCAGAGCGGTTTTAAGATCACGTAGGCTCTCGATTTGAAACAAATGTTACTTGCAATTGCACCTCAGCTAAGCACATAAGTTACTTATCAATGCCCGTCTGTGTTAGAGCTCCCTTTCTCTTCATAGTTTTTAATGCTTCTACTATTAACAAGTTATCTAGTCTCTCTTGTGAGTCCCAGAATTGTCTGCTATCAGAATGTTGGAACGCCTCGGTGAGAGACTCGGCAGTAATAGCCAAGATACCGACGTATATCCCGATGCCAGTACAGGTGAACCTCGACAACCTGCCGGTGCTGCTTCGACATAAACGAGACTTTGACTGCAGCAACACTCAACAATGTCACCGGGAGGGTAACTGAAGCCCTTGCAACACAAAATCAGATTAATGGACTGTTGGGTATATACAAAACCTGCCTGGAATCTGTGTCACCCCTATAGCTCATAACAACTTATCCTTAGCAGTTACCCGTTGCTCAGCTTGCTGAAAACTTTGTAAACTCCTTGTTTTCTCACTTCCCTTCCCTGACGCATGCTTGGTATGTCATAGGAACAATTATAGGAGTGTTAGTGGTAATTGTTCTTTTCATGTGTTTCTTGCCCTGTGCAATTAAAATCATACTCGCAGAGGTTTATAAGTTAAGAGCCATTATACGTAACCATCAGCTAATCAACCGCAGTAAGCTCAGAGAGCGGCCTTAAACGCCGCTCAAGTATCTCTTGGCTCCTCCTCCTTAAGCTATTATGACAATCAATCTCTTTCCTCAAAACTAGGCAGGCATAAGAGCCTTGGATGATTCCGGCTCAAATACTCCTTCTAAAATGCATCTGCAGAATTGTATGACAACAACGGCTACAGCGGCGGGCTTAGGTCTAAGCCATGATGGCTCTAGAGGCTGGTACCTCCCCCCAGATATGGCTAGTACGCTGGGTCGGTAGCCAAAGACGGGTAAGACTGATCCCTCACCATAGCAACCTAAGACAGGGGCTCCTCGGCCAGGGGGAGTACCCGATGACGGGTAAGCATGTGTGCTGAGGATTGGCAACCTAAGACAGGCACGATCCCTGCCATATACAAAATAAAAAAGGGGGAGCTGTGGGGAGCCATCCAGCAGATGCAAGGAGTCACGTAGATGGATGTGCCCATGGATTGAGGAAATGAGGATGATTGGTTGAGGAGAATGTGGGCGCGCTCGTGATCAGCGCGTGAACAGCACTAGGAGCCAAGAGATATATGCATGATCACTGCTAGAGAACAAAAGAATCCTGCTCGGTTAAATAAGTGCGCACGAGGGCACTGCATGCACGGCATTCTGATTGGGCAGGAAGGGGGGCGTACACACGTGAATATATACTGCTGTAAGTGCTTGGTGCGGCGCGGCCGCCATTAGCATTAGTACTTTAACATTAGTAATAAAGAAGTTTGCCACTCACCTCGTCTGCGGGTCGTTCTTGCGGGCCGAGAGCGACACCAGAGGGCAATGTTTTTTTTTCTGGAGGGCAGGCAGTGTGCTGCATTGTAGTTCTAGATTGCCAAACTGGAGGGCTTGTGGGCCAGTAGTCTGAGGACGGTTGTCTGAGAACCCAAGCTAGGCCTAGGTTTCTGGGTGACGATATGGCAGGCACAATCTACAGACCTGAATCGAGATCTCGTGCATCTGAAGTCAGGGCGAGGAGCAGACGATCGCTCACGTTGGACTTTCTGTCCCTGATGGCCCCTTCTTGAAGGGGGGGTGGATCACGAGGCCATGGGGGTTTTCCCACGATGGGAGTTGTGAGAAGCTCCCAACTGCAAAGATTCTTCTGCAGGACAATTGAGACCTGTTGGTTGGCTCCAGGACAAACGATTCCGAGCAGGGTTCTAAGGATGGATGGCTGGGTAGCCCACCTCGCATTCCAATTGTCTCCAAGCAACAAGACAGGTTAGATCTGCTGGATCTGGGGGAGCAACCGAGGAGGCTGAGTTGAAATGGACTCTCCCGTGGATGTGTCCTAATATGTCTTTGTGTCTATGGAGACCTTGGAAAGAAGCGGTGGCACTGGGGCCCTGAAGGGTTCTCCTTAACAGAGGCTTTCACACAGCTCCATCGTGCAAGTTTCCCATGTGTAGATGAGATTTGTTCTGATGGGTGAGTCTAGAAACAGCCATTTGCTGTTATGAAATCCAGGCCTCTGAGGAGAGATGCCTGGAAACCAAAGCAATGGATCCGATAGGTGCCTAGGGGCCTGTTCGTTCCTTTTTACCTCTGGGGACATCAGTCTACGGGTCTGAGTGCAGGTAGGTGCTCAGATGGGGCTCAGATTGCCCCTGTTTGTCCTGGGAAGCCACAACTATTGGGATGGCCTCAGGGACTTTGGAGGTTTATCCTATTAGTTGAGTTTTGGCCATTTGAATGGGCACATACAATTCCCTTGGAGAGGGCAAGCACAGTCCTCAGGTTTGGCTCCAGGGGCCTGAGCCTGTAGGGTGTGTAGGCCAGAGCTGTTTGGACAGGTTTTTATCTCGCTCCGAGTCTTGTCTGAAGCACCCAAAGGCACCGTTGGCGCTGTGGTGGGAGGGGGAGGCGTGGCTGCGGGACCCAGGGTTCCCCAGATAAAGGCACCGAGGGACAGGACCCCGGAAGCAGAAGGCTGGGAAGCAGGTGAAATTTGGAGCCCGGTCTTCCTGGTGGGCCCGGCCTCATGGGACAGCACCAGGGAGGGAACCCCCGCAGGCCGAGGATTAGCAGGAGGCGTCGGCCTCACTGTAGCCTGCCTCAAGGAGGGCTTCCTGATGAGGTGCATGCTCGAGCTCTCTCGCGATGCCGGCCATGCGCGGTGGGGCTGCCCTTCAGACGTGTGGCACCCGAAGAGAGTTTGCTGGGCGTTTTCTGGGCTCAGGGACAGGTCGTATCATAAGATGGTATTCCAGAACAGAACCCTGAGGACAGATGCCTGAAAACCTAATCAGGTGTTCCAATGAGGTCCAATGGCTTGTGAGGTTCAATCTTCTGACTCAGGACCATTGACGTGGCTGTCCCTCTGAATGTAGCTAATCAGGGTGTTTCATACTGTGCATTTGCATCCAGACAGCCGCCAAAATTGGAGTGGGCTCAGGGGCCTTGCAGGTTTCTCTTAATCTGGAACGTTTGGGCAACTGTGATAGGCACAGTTTCCTTGGGGAATTCAGCCACAGTCCTTTGGTGCACCTTGAGTGACCCCATCCAGGAGGGCATGTGAGCCATGGTTTTGGGAAAGAAGTCTGCAAACACAAATTCAGGTTCAGATTAGTCGCGAGGTGATCACAGGCCAAATGCATAGACTTGGGGGTCAGCTCATCAGCAACTGTAATTAGGATGACTAGAAGACAGTAGCACAGACTTTTCCATCTGGATTGTGTGTCCAGAATGACCTCAGAATGTAGGTGATGTCTCATGCATCCATGGGAGACTTTTTGTCTCTAAGGATCCTGGCGGCTCCCCTTAGCTTGGTGGCTTTTTCGGGGAAGATAAGAGTGCTGTTTTCCATCTTAGAGGTGCCACAAAACAGGCATTTTAGATATGGGTTCTGTGTCTGGGCGCCTGGAAAATCCCACCAAGGGTTAGAATTTGGGGTTAGGGGAGTACCAGGCCTGCAATGCAGGAACCTTGTGGTGGAACTGAGAGAGTTTGTTTGAAAGCATACTTGGGTGAGGGTCACAATGCCTGTTTGTGCCCTGGGGAGCCATCAGGAGTTGGCCTGGTCACATTGGCCATGTACCTTGCTCCCACTTTGAGAGCTGGATACCCATTTCAACACCCAGGTGTCCTTCCATGGAAAAGGAGTAGAACTCTATAGTGTTTCAGGTTCCCCCATTGGAAGGATTTCAGCAAAATCTGGGGAAAGGTGCGAGAATACCAAGTATGGGTAGAGATGACAGACTTGGGCCATGGCCAGTCCCACATGCTAGATATAGGACCTGCACTCCCTGTGACTTACTCTAGGTCCGGACAAAGGCTCTGTAAGACACAACACTAGTGGCCAGGGAAGTCTATAAATCGGGGTTCCCTCCAGGGCCAAGCGGACTGATCCTAATGTGGCGATTCTGGGCAGACTAACCAGGCACTTCTTCCTATGAGAGAGGCAGAATGCTGCATTGCGGCTCCAGAATTCAATATCAAGAGGCCTTGGGGGGAGCAGTAGGTTGAGGATGGAATTGTAGACACAAGCTACTGTACAATTCAGTGCCAAGCGGAACGCAGTTCCAGTGTGAAGCGTCTTTTTTGATATATCCAGCACCTGAGTAAGGACGGATGTCAGATGTTTGCTCACACTACTGTTTTTGTCTACAATGACCAAGAAATGGAAGGGTGGCATCAAGAGCCCATCGAGGATTTCCCACTCTGAGACTTGTGAGATGCTCCAAACAGCAAGGTTTCCTTCTACTGGACAGGTGGAGTCTGGTTTGTTTGCTCCACAGTACCCCATGTAGCAGAGCTCTTCGGCATGGATGCCTGGAAAGCACACCTCCATTGACCATTGGAGCTGAGGAATATGGCAGTTTCGTTCTGATGACACTGGGGCGAAGTACCAAGGCCTTGAGTTGACATGGAATATCTTGCACATGGGTCACAACGCTGGTTTGTTACCAGGGAGATCTTACAATGCACTGTTGGCAAAGGGTACTTGCAGGATTCTTCTACCCTGAGAGTTTGACACATGTCCAAGAGCACGGTTTCCTTCTGGGGACAAGAGTTGTTCTGTTGTGTGGCTCAGGGACTACATGTTGGAATATAAGTCAGTATTGGAGAACAGGCCTCTGGAAACAGTGCCTAAAAATCTAAACTTGGGTATCAGTGAAGTCCTATAGTCATGGCAGGTTCAAACTTCTGACTCAGGCCCTTGGATTTGGATGTCTGCCTGGAGGCAGTGGCATATTGTGTGTCAGAATGTGCATTTGAGTCCAGAGCCTTCTTAGAAATTGAGGTGGGCTCAGGGGGTTTTACTTTGCTCCTAATCTTCAGTGTTTGGGCAACCGTGAAGGTCAGAGTTTCCTTTTGGGAGTGTAAGGACAGTCATCTGGTGTGGCACCATAGGCCCCATTCTGGGGGGGGGGCATGTGGGCCAGCGCTTTGGGGAGAGATATCTGCAAAAGCAAACTAGGGTTAGAGTGAGGGCCGAGGTGATCACAGGTCCGATGTTCAGGCCCAGAGGGCAGCTCATAGTGTACTGAAATTAAGGTGTCATAGCGCAGGTTCTTCTGTCGGGTGTGTGCCCGGGATGGTCGCGAAAGGTAGGGGTGGCTTCATGAGTCCATGAGAAATTCTTCATCTCTGGGGATTCTGCTCAGCTCCCAGAGTTTTGGTGTCTCTGAGGGAAGGGAAGACTGTTGTTTTCCGTCTCAGAGGACACCCAAATAGGGATTCCAGAGACAGGTTCTGGGTATGGGTGACTTGAAAACATTAACAAGGGTGAGGATTTGCCCTTAGGGTCCTGGAAGTCCCACTCTGTGGGCTCCTGATCCAGCTACTGCGGGGTTTTGTTTGAAAGCAAGCTCACGCTGCCTGTTTGTATCCAGGGAGTCTTCCATGTGTAACCGTGGTCTCATGTGCCATGCAGCTGGTTGCCACACAGAGAGTTGGGAAGGAGGAGTACTCTTGTGTGTGAGGTTCCCCCATAGGCATGGATTTGAGCTACGGTCTGGGACAGAGGACTGAATATACAGGTTGAGTAGAGATGTTGGTTTCAGGACACAGGAAGTCACACCTTCAGGAAATGGGGCCCATCTCTGGGTGGTTGACTGGAGGTCGTGGCTCAGTCTGTGTCAGTCAGACCCTTGTGCCCATTGAACCTAAGAACGGAAGTCTGAGAACACAAGCTAGGCTTAGGATTCTGGGTGAGGACATGGCAGGCACAATGGACAGAACTGAATCGAGATCTCGTGCATCTGAAGTCAGGGCGAGGATCAGACGAACACTCAGGTTGGACTTTCTGTCCCTGATGCCCTTTTCATAAAAGGGGGGGGGGGGTCACGAAGCCATTGGGGGATTTCCCAAGATAGGAGTTGTGAGAAGCTCCAAACTGCAAAGATTCTTCTGCAGGACAATTGAGACCTGTTGGTTGGAGCCAGGCCAACGATTCCGAGCAGGGTTCTAAGGATGGATGGCTGGGTAGCCCACCTCGCATTCCAATTGTCTCCTAGCAACAAGACAGGTTAGATCTGTTGGATCTGGGGGAGCAACCGAGGAGGCTGAGTTGAAATGGACTCTCCTGTGGATGGGTCCTAATGTGTTTTTTTTGTGTCTAAGGAGACCTTGGAATGAAGCGGTGCACTGGGGGCCTGAATGGATCTCCTAAAGAGGCTTTGACACAGCTCCAACGTGCAAGTTTACCATGTGTCAATGAGATTTGTTTTGATGGGTGAATGAAGAAAACAGCCATATGCTGGTATTGAAATCCAGGTCGCTGAGGAGAGATGCCTGGAAAGCAAAGCAATGGATCCGATAGGAACCTAGGGGTCTGTTCGTTCCTTTTTACCTCTGGGGACATCAGTCTATGGGTCTGAGTGCAGGTAGGTGCTCAGATGAGCTCAGATTGCCCCTGTTTGTCATCGGAAGCCACAAGTATTGGGATGGCCTCAGGGACTTTGGAGGTTTATCCTATTAGTAGGTTTGTAGCCATTGGAATGGGCACACACAATTCCCTTGGAGAGGGCAAGTACAGTCCTCAGGTTTGGCACCAGGGGCCTGAGCATGTAGGGTGTGTAGGCCAGAACTGTTTGGACAGATGTCTGAATACACAAACTCGGCTTATGTTTCGGATCATAAGAATGGCAGGCCTGATCTACAGACCATGAGGAGAACCCTTCGGGATATGAAAAAAGGGCGAGTGTGAGGCTCTTACTCATGTTTTTTTTCTCTGGATATCGTGTCACTCATAGTCGTGAAATTTCCGGGTGACTTCATGGGAAATGGACGAGTCCTACTCTCTGGGGGTTTGGCCCCGTCCAAGTGTTTTGGGTAATTCTGTGGGATGGAAGAAGTCCGTTTTTTTTTGTTGTTTTTTTTTTGTTTTTTAACCTCAGGTGTCCCACCAAATGAGCGATTCCAGAGTGGAGCAACTGGACAACCAGAAATCTGGTTAAATATTAGGGAATATATGAATACTAGAAACAAAGCAGTGTGTCACTTACAAAAGTGTTCCCACAGGATTTCCTACCTTCCTTTACCTCAATCAACTTTTATGAGAATACAGAAAAATTCTAAGAGTGTGTATAGTTAAAGCTATTTTAATATCTCTAAAATTGGTCATCTATAATAAAGTGTAAAACCACTCCTGCTTTCAAATCCCGCTTCAATCATGGGTTTCTTTATAAGACCATGTTAGGTAATTGATTTGGGGAGTATAACTATCATACTCATTAAAGATAATGGAATGAATTTCAGGCATATTAAATATATGCCTAAGGGCTCAGAATGGACCGACACTATATAGATGTCACAAGTTAATATTTTTTCATCCCTTAAAATAACTAGTGGGTAACTCATTCACATTTTCTTTTGATTATCAAATGTGTTTTTACTGTGATTTTACTCTGTCTCATGACTTTTTAAAAATCTCCCACAAAAGACTTAAGAAAGTTGCTTTATTTGGTTTAGGATCAATTAGGATTTTTTTTTTTTTGAGATTAATTTCTTCCCTAGTTTATTCATTATAGACATTGTTTATTTTCCTTAGAACATTTAGCCTCAGGGTTTCATGACATGCTACTACATTACAGAATATAAATAGGCCTCCAGTCTTCCTTTTCCCCCAACCCCTATAAATTCATTTCTAATGACTGGAAAGCATGCAGAGGCACTCAAAGAGATATCAGAGTTTTTCAAAGTCCTTATTTTCAGCATGAAAAAAGAACTCTAAATCGGAACCCATTACTTATAGTTCATTTATTTACTGGTCTAGAAAAAAACGAATAACCTCATTATAGCTCAGCTTTGTCTTGCACATACAAGAAATCTTTCATCATTATGATGTAGCAGTTATCTTGAGTAAAAAATTAAATTATTCTTTTAGCAGACTGTCCTCCTTTCTACTAATGAAGTTGTGTTAAAAGTACATTTCTTGCAGAAAATGCCAATGTCTGATTAGATTTTCAACATACTACATTGAACTGACTGCATACATTAAATTGAATTTTCCAAGTAATTTTTTTCTCATCCCAAAAAAAAAAAAATATTAGGGAATATAGACATGTCAAGACCATTATGACATCTAATGGTCCAGCCACTGAGAGGACTTACTAGAGGACAGGACTCACGCTAAGGGTCACAATGCGTGTTTATGCCCACGTCGCACTCAAGAATGGGCGGGGCCTCAGGGTGAATGCTTGTTTCTCCTAAACTGAACATTGTACAACATGCCAAACAGAAGGTTTCTTGCCATGGGTAAGGAGTTGTTCTGATTTCTGCATCACAGTCACACCTGGGCAGTGATTGGAGATAAGGTCTAGGTTCTGAAGCCTGAAAACTGAGGTCAGGAAGTGATGATGACATACGGCCATGACGGGTCTGATGTGCTCAGTGTGCGGTCAGTTGTCTGGGTGTTGGTCAGGAGGTCCGGGCTCAGGTTATGTCAGAGAGTGCATAGTGCCCAGGTTAGACTATATAATTAGGGTACAGTTGAGTGCCGTGTAGGTTTATCCTCATTTAACCTGCCTGGGCAGCTCATTAGGCAATATATTTTTTCTAGAGGGCAGGCAGAGTGCTGCATTGGGGGTCCGAATTGCCAAACATGAGGGCTTCGGGGCCAGGAGAGTGAGGACGGAAGTCTGAGAACACAAGCGAGACTTGGGCTTCCGAGCGAGGGGACGGCAGTTACCCCTGCAGATCTGAACCAGTATCTCATGCTTCTGACGTCAGGGCGAGGATCAGACGTTGGATTAGGTTGGAGTTTCTGTGCATGATGGCCCCTTCATAAAGGGAGCGGAGTCTCGAGTCCATGTAGGTATTCTCACGTTGGGAGTTGTGAGATGCCCCCTTCAAGGATTCCTTCTGCGGGAAAATTGAGACCTGTTGGACAGCTCCAAGACATGCCATATGGTTTCTGCGCCAGTGCCATTAGATTTATTGCTCAGGCTTTTGTTTCTGGATTTTGTAGCAGCAAAGGCCGTGGGATGTCGGGAAGGCATAATAGGCCATGGAGGAATCCTCCTCTCTGTAGATTTGGCCCGATACAAATTGTTTTTCGTCAATCTGTGGGATGGGAGGACTCCTTTCAGATTTGTTACCTCAGATGTCCCACCAAAAGAGGAATTCAAAAGCAGACCCTGGGGAAGAGTGAAGGGACAACCCGAACTATGGTTAAAAATTGGAGCCTAGGGGCATGGCAAGCCCAATTATTTTCAAACCTGGGCAGTGATTGGAGATAAGGTCTAGGTTCTAAAGCCTGAAAACCAATGTTGGGAAGAGATGACGACCTAAGGCCATGGCGGGTCCGATGTGCTCAGTGTGTGGAAAGCTGTCTGGGTGGGGCCAGGAGGTCCAGGCTCAGTCTGTGTCAGAAAGGGCATTAGTGCCCAGGTCAGCCTATATATTTGGGGTACAGCCGAATGGAGTGTAGGTTGATCCTCATTTGGGGTTTCTGGGTAGCCCCAGAGGGCAATGTTTTTTTTCTTCTGGAGGACAGGCAGAGTGCTGCATTGTAGTTCTAGATTGCCAAACTGGAGGGCTTGTGGGACAGTAGTCTGAGGACAGAAGTCTAAGAACCCAAGCTAGGCCTAGGTTTCTGGGTGAGGATATGGCACGCACAATCTGCAGACCTGAATCGAGATCTCGTGCATCTGAAGTCAGGGCGAGGATCAGACGATCACTCAGTTTGGACATTCTGTCCCTGATGGCCCCTTCTTGAAGGTGGGGTGGAACACGAGGCCATGGGGGTTTTCCCACGATGGGAGTAGTGAGAAGCTCGCAACTGCAAAGATTCTTCTGCAGGACAATTGAGACCTGTTGGTTGGAGCCAGGCCAATGATTCTGAGCAGGGTTCTAAGGCTGGATGGCTGTGTAGCCCTCCTCGCATTCCAATTGTCTCCAAGCAACAAGACAGGTTAGATCTGCTGGATCTGGGGGGAGCAACCGAGGAGGCTGAGTTGAAATGGACTCTCCCGTGGATGCGTCCTAATATGATTTTCTGTCTATGGAGACCTTGGAATGAAGCGGTGGCACTGGGGCCCTGAAGGATTCTCCGAAAGAGAGGCTTTCACACAACTCCATCGTGCAAGTTTCTCATGTGTAGATGAGATTTGTTCTAATGGGTGAGTCAAGAAACAGCCATATGCTGATATTGAAATCCAGGCCTCTGAGGAGAGATGCCTGGAAACCAAAGCAATAGATCCGTTAGGTGCCTAGGGGCCTGTTTGTTCCTTTTTACCTCTGGGGGGACATCAGTCTACGGGTCTGACTGAGGGTAGGTGCTCAGATAGACCCAGATTACCCCTGTTTGTCCTGGGAAGCCACAAATAATGGGATGGCCTCAGGGACATTGGAGGTTTATCCTCTTAGTAGGGTTGTGGCCATTGGAATGGGCACATACAATTCTCTTGGAGAGTGCAAGCACAGTCGTCAGGTTTGGCTCCAGGGGCCTGAGCCTGTAGGGTGTGTAGGCCAGGGCTGTTTGGACAGTTGTCTGAAAACACAAACTCGGCTTATGTTTCGGGTCATAGGTATGGCAGGACTGATCTACAGACCATGAAGAGAATTCTTCGGGATATGAAAAAATGGCGACTGTGAGGCTTTGCTCAAGTTTTTTTGTCTCTAGATAACGTGTCACTCATGGTCGTGAAATTTCCGAGTGACTTCATGGGAAATGGAGGAGTCTTACTCTCTGGGGGTTTGGCCCCGTCCAAAGAGTTTGGGGTCATTTTGTGGGATGAAAGAAGTCCGTTGTTCTGTTGTTGTTGATTTTTTTTTTTGTTTTGTTTTGTTTTTTTTCAACCTCAGGTGTCCCACCAAATGAGAGATTCCAGAGTAGAGCCCTGGGAACGGGCCACTGGACAACCAGAAACCTGGTTAAAAATTGGGGCCTAGGGACATGTCAAGCCCATTATGACATCTAATGGTCCAGCCACTGAGAGGACGTACTAGAGGACATGACTCACGCTGAGGGTCACAATGCGTGTTTATGCCCTCGTCGCACTCAAGAATGGGCGGGGCCTCAGGGTGAATGCTGGTTTCTCCTACACTGAACGTTGGACAACATGCCAACCACAAGGTTTCTTGACATGGGTAAGGAAGAGTTCTGATTTCTGCATCACAGTGAACCCTGGGCAGTGATTGGAGATAAGGTCTAGGTTCTGAAGCCTGAAAATTGAGGTAGGGAAGAGATGATGACCTAAGGCCATGGCGGGTCTGATGTGCTCAGTGTGCGGTCAGCTGTCTCGGTGTTGTTCATGAAGTCCGGGCTCAGGTTGTCAGACAGTGCATTAGTGCCCTGGTTAGACAATATATTTTGGGTGCATTCGAGTGCCGTGTAGGTTCTTATCTGAAGAACTCTTCAGGATATGAAGAATGAACGAGTCTGAGGCACGTGCTCAGGCTTTTGTCTCTGGATTTTGTATCAGCGATGGCCGTGGAAAGTTGGAGAGGCCTAATGGGCCATGGACGAATCTTGCTCTCTGTGGATTTGGCCCGATCTCAATTGTTTTTCGTCATTCTGTGGGATGGGAGGACTCCTTTCAGGTTTGTTACATCAGGTGTCCCACCAAAAGAGAATTCCAATTCAGAGCCCTGGGGAAGAGTGAAGGGACAACCCGAACTAGGGTTAAAAATTGGGGCCTAGGGGCATGGCAAGCTCAATATGCTGTCTCTCCATCCAGCCACTGAGAGGCCTTACCTGAGGACTGGGCTCAGGCTGAGGGTCACAATGTGTGTTTGTGACCAATGTCGCCCGAAAGCATTGGCGGGGCCTCATGGGCCACACTGGTTTCAATCTTCACAGAACTTTGGACAACATGCCAACCACAAGGTTTCCTTCCATTGGGAAAGAGCTCTGATTTCTGCATCATTTTCAAACCCGGGCAGTGATTGCGGGTAAGGTCTCGGTTCTGAAGCCTGAAACCGAGGTTGAGAAGAGATGACGACCTAAGGCCATGGCGGGTCCGAAGTGCTCAGTGTGCGGCCAGCTGTCGGGGGTGGGGCCTGGAGGTCCAGGCTCAGGCAGTGTCAGAAAGGGCATTAGTGCCCAGGTCAGCGTATGTATTTGGGGTACAGCCGAATGGCGTGCAGGTTGATCCTTAGTTGGGGTTTTTGGGTAGCCCCAGAGGGCAATATTTTTCTTCTGGAGGAGGGCAGACAGAGTGCTGCATTGTAGTCTAGATTGCCAAACTGGAGGACTTGTGGCCAGTAGTCTGAGGACGGAAGTCTGAGAACCCAAGCTAGGCCTAGGTTCTGGGTGAGGATATGGCAGGCACAATCTACAGACCTGAATCGAGATCTCGAGCATCTGAAGTCAGGGCGAGGATCAGACGATCGCTTAGGTTGGACATTCTGTCCCTGATGGCCCCTTCTTGAGGGGGCCTGGATCACCAGGCCATGGGGGTTTTCCCACGATGGGAGTTGTGAGAAGCTCCCAACTGCAAAGATTCTTCTGCAGGACAATTGAGACCTGTTGGTTGGCTCCAGGACAACAATTCCGTGCGGGGTTCTAAGTATGGAAGGCAGGGTAGTCCACCTCGCATTCCAATTGTCTCCAAGCAACAAGACAGGTCAGATCTGCTGAATCTGGGGGAGCAACCGAGGAGGCTGAGTTGAAATGGACTCTCCCGTCGATGTGTCCTAATATGATTTTTTGTCTATGGAGACCTGGAATGACGCGGTGGCACTGGGGCCCTGAAGGGTTCTCCTAAAGAGAGGCTTTCACACAGATCCTTGGTGCAAGTTTCCCATGTGTAGATGAGATATGTTCTGATGGGGGTGTGTCAAAAAACAGCCATATGCTGTTATTGAAATCCAGGCCTCTGAGGAGAGATGCCTGGAAACCAAACTAATGGATCCGATACGAGCCTAGGGGCCTGTTCGTTCCTTTTTACCTCTGGGGACATCAGTCTACGGGTCTGTATGCAGGTAGGTGCTCAGACGTGCACAGATAGAACCTGTTTGTCCTGGGAATCCACAAATATTGGGATGGCCTCAGGGACTTTAGAGGTTTATCCTCTTAGTAGATTGTGGCCATTGGAATGGGCACATACAATTCCCTTGGATAGGGCAAGCATAGTCGTCAGGTTTGGGTCCAGGGGCCTGAGCCTGTACGGTGTGTAGGCCAGGGCTGTTTGGACAGTTGTCTGAACAACTCAAACTCGGCTTATGTTTTGGGTCATAAGTATGGCAGGACTGCTCTACAGACCATGAGGAGAACACTTCGGGATATGACAAAAGGGCGAGTGTGAGGCTCTTGCTCAAGTTTTTGTCTCTGGATATCGTGTCACTCATGATCTTGAAATTTCCGAGTGAATTCATGGGAAATGGACGAGTCTTACTGAATTTTGGACAATATGCCAACCATAAGGTTTTTTGCCATGGGTAAGGAAGAGTACTGATTTCTGCATCACAGTCACCCCTGGGGAGTGATTGGAGATAAGGTCTAGGAACTGAAGCCTGAAAACCGAGGTTGACAAGAGATGACGACCTAAGACCATGACGTGTCCCATGTGCTCAGTCTGTGGCCAGCTGTCTGGGTGGGGCCAGGAGGTCCAGGATCAAGCTGTGTCAGAAAGGGCATTAGTGCCCAGGTCAGTCTATATATTTGGGGTACAGCCGAACTGCGTGCCCCGTTGATCCTCATTTGGGGTTCCTGGGTAGCCCCAGAGGGCAATGTTTTTCTTCTAGAGGGCAGGCAGAGTGCTGCATTGTAGTTCTGGATTGCCAAACTGGAGGGCTTGTGGGCCAGTAGTCTGAGGACTGATGTCTGAGAACCCAAGCTAGGCCTAGGTTTCTGGGTGAGGATATGGCAGGCACAATCTACAGACCTGAATCGAGATCTAGTGCATCTGAAGTCAGGGCGAGGATCAGACGATCACTCAGTTTGGACATTCTGTCCCTGATGGCCCCTCTTGAAGGGGGGGTGGATCACGAGGCCATGGGGTGTGTTCCCACGATGGGAGATGTGAGAAGCTCCCAACTGCAAAGATTCTTCTGCAGGACAATTGAGTCCTATTGGTTGGCTCTAGGACAACGATTCCGAGCAGGGTTCTAAGGATGGATGGCTGGGTAGCCCACCTCGCATTCCAATTGTCTCCAAGCAACAAGACAGGTTCGATCTGCTGTATCTGGGGGAGCAACCGAGGAGCTGGCTGAGTTGAAATGGACTCTCCCGTGGATATGTTCTAATATGATTTTGTGTCTATAAAGACCTTGGAATTAAGCGGTGGCACTGGGTCCCTGAAGTGTTCTCCTAAAGAAGGCTTTCGCACAGCTCCATCGTGCAAGTTTCCCATGTGTTGATGAGATTTGTTCTGATGGGTGAGTCAAAAAGCCATATGCTGTTATTGAAATCCAGGCCTCTGAGGAGAGATGTCTGGAAACCAAAGCAATGGATCCGATAGGTGCCTGGGGGCTTGTTCGTTCATTTTTACCTCTGCGGACATCAGTCTAGGGGTCAGTGTGCTGGTAGGTGCTCAGATGGGCCCAGATTGCCCCATTTGACCTGGGAAGCCACAAATATTGGGATGGCCTCAGGGACTTTGGAGGTTTATACTCTTAGTAGGGCTGTGGCCATTGGAATGGGCAGATACAATTCCCTTGGAGAGGGCAAGCACAGTCGTCATGTTTGGCTCCAGGGGCCTGAGCCTGTGTAGGGTGTGTAGGCCAGTGCTGTTTGGACAGTTGTCTGAAAACACAAACTCGGCTTATGTTTCGGGTCATAGGTATGGCAGGACTGATCTACAGACCACGAGGAGGACTCTTCGGGATATGAAAAAAGGGCGAGTGTGAGGCTCTTGCTCAAGTTTTTTTGTCTCTGGATATCGTGTCACTCATGGTCGTGAAATTTCCGGGTGACTTCATGGGAAATGGATGAGTCTTACTCTTTGGGGGTTTGGCCCCGTCCAAAGAGTTTGGGATCATTCTGTGGGATGGAGAAGTCCGTTGCTCTGTTGTTGTTGATTTGTTTTGTTTTGTTTTTCAACCTCAGGTGTCCCACCAAATGAGGGATTCCAGAGTAGAGCCCTGGGGCGGGGCGACGGGACAACCAGAAATATGGTTGAAAATTGGGGCCTAGGGACATGTCAAGCCCATTATGACATCTAATGGTCCAGCGACTGAGAGGACATACTAGAGGACAGGACTCATGCTGAGAGGGTCACAATGCGTGTTTATGCCCTCGTCGCACTCAAGAATGGGCGGGGCCTCAGGGTGAATGCTGGTTTCTCCTACACTGAACGTTGGACAACATGCCAACCACAAGGTTTCTTGCCATGGGTAAGGAAGAGTTCTGATTTCTGCATCACAGTCACCCCTGGGCAGTGATTGGAGATAAGGTCTAGGTTCTGAAACCTGAAAAGTGAGGTAGGGAAGAGATGATGACCTAAGGCCATGGCGGGTCTAATGTGCTAAGTGTGCGGTCAGCTGTCTGGGTGTTGGTCACGAGGTCGGGGCTCAGGTTGTCAGACAGTGCATTAGTGCCCAGGTTAGACTATAATTTTGGGTGCCTTCGAGTGCCGTGTAGGTTCTTATCTGAAGAACTCTTCAGGATATGAAGAATGAGCGAGTCTGAGGCGCGTGCTCAGTCTTTTGTCTCTGGATTTTGTATCAGCGATGGCCGTGGAAAGTTGGGAAGGCCTCCTGGGCCATGGACGAGAATCTTGCTCTCTGTGGATTTGGCCCGATCCCAATTGTTTTTCGTCAATCTGTGGGATGGGATGAATCCTTTCAGGTTTGTTACCTCAGGTGTCCCACCAAAAGAGGAATTCCAAAGCAGAGCCCTGGGGAAGAGAGAAGGGACAACCCGAACTATGTTTAAAATTTGCGGCCTAGGGGCATGGCAAGCCCAATATGCTGTCTCTCCATCCAGCCACTGAGAGGCTTTACCTGAGGACTGCGCTCAGGCTGAGGGTGACAAGGTGTGTTTGTGACCAATGTGGCTCGTAAGCATGGGCGGGGCCTCATGGGCCATACTGGTTTCAATTACACTGTTCCTTGGACAACATGCCAACCACAAGGTTTCTTGCCATGGGGAAAGAGTTCTGATTTCTGCATCGTTTTCAAACCTGGGCCGTGATTGGAGATAAGGTCTAGGTTTTGAAGCCCGAAAACTGAGGTTGAGAAGAGATGACAACCTAAGGCCATGGCGGGTCGGATATGCTCAGTGTGCGGACAGCTGGCTGGGTGGGGCCAGGAGGTCCAGGCTCAGGCTGTGTCAGAAAGGGCATTAGTGCCCAGGTCATCCTATATATTTGGGGTACAGCCGAATGGCGTGCATGTTGATCCTCATTTGGGGTTTCTGGGTAGCCCCAGAGGGCAATTTTTTTTTCTTCTGGAGGGCAGGCAGAGTGATGCATTATAGTTCTGGATTGCCAAACTGGAGGGCTTGTGGGCCAATAGACTGAGGACGAAATTCTGAGAACCCAAGCTAGACCTATGTTTCTGTGTGAGGATACGCAGGCACAATCTACAGACCTGAATCGAGATCTCGTGCATCTGAAGTCAGGGCGAGGATCAGACGATCGCTCAGGTTGGACATTCTGTCCCTGATGGCCCCTTCTTGAAGGGTGGGTGGATCACAAGGCCATGGGTGTTTTCCCATGATGGGAGTTGTGAGAAGCTCCCAACTGCAATGATTCTTCTGCAGGACAATTGAGACCTGTTGGTTGGCTCCAGGACAACGATTCTGAGCAGGGTTATAAGGATGGATGGCTGGGTATCCCACCTCGCATTCCAATTGTCTCCAAGCAACAAGACAGGTTAGATCTGCTGGATCTGGGGGAGCAACTGAGGAGGCTGAGCTGAAATGGACTCTCCCGTGGATGTGTCCTAATATGATTTTGTGTCTATGGAGACCTTGGAGTGAAGCGGTAGCACTGGGGCCCTGAAGGGTTCTCCTAAATTGAGGCGTTCACACAGCTCCGTCGTGCAAGTTTCCCATGTGTAGATTAGATTTGTTCTGATGGGTGAGTCAACAAACAGGCATATGCTGTTATTGAAATCCAGGCCTCTGAGGAGAGATGCCTGGAAGCCATACCAATGGATCCGGTAGTTGCCTAGGGGCCTGTTCATTCCTTTTTACCTCTGGGGACATCAGTCTACGGGTCTGAGTGCAGGTAGGTGCTCAGATGGGCCCAGATTGCCCCTGTTTGTCCTGGGAAGGCACAAATATTGGGATGGCCTCAGGGACTTTGGAGGTTTATCCTATTAGTAGGGTTGTAGCCTTTGGAATGGGCACATACAATTCCCTTGGAGAGGCCAAGCACAGTCGTCAGGTTTGGCTCCAGGGGCCTGAGCCGGTAGGGTGTGTAGGCCAGGGCTGTTTGGACAGTTGTCTGAAAACACAAACTCGGCTTATGTTTCGGGTCATAGGTATGGCAGGACTGATCTACAGACCATGAGGAGAACTCTTCGGGATATGAAAAAAGGGCGAGTGTGAGGCTCTTGCTCAAGTTTTTGTCTCTGGATATCGTGTCACTCATGGTCGTGAAATTTCCGGGTGACTTCATGGGAAATGGACGAGTCTTACTCTCTTGGGTTTTGGCCCCGTCCAAAGAGTTTGGGGTCATTCTGTGGGATGGAAGAAGTCTGTTCTTCTGTTGTTGTTGATTTGTTTTGTTTTGTTTTTCAAACTCTGGTGAAGCACCAAATGAGGGATTCCAGAGTAGAGCACTGGGGAGGGGCGTTTGGACAACCAGAAATCTGGTTAAAAATTGGGGCCTAGGGACATGTCAAGCCCCTTATGACATCTAATGGTTCGGCCACTGAGAGGACGTACTAGAGGACAGGACTCACGCTGAGGGTCACAATGCGTGTTTGAAACTGCAATGATTCACAATCGAGAATGGGCGGGCCCTCAGGGTGAATGCTGGTTTCTCCTACACTGAACGTTGGACAACATGCCAATCACAAGGTTTCTTGCCATGGGTAAGGAAGAGTTCTGATTTCTGCATCACAGTCACCCCTGGGCAGTGATTGGAGATAAGGTCTAGGTTCTGAAGCCTGAAAACTGAGATAGGGAACAGATGATGACCTAAGGCCATGGCGGGTCTGATGTGCTCAGTGTGCGGTCAGCTGTCTGGGTGTTGGTCACGAGGACTGGGCTCAGGTTGTCAGACAGTGTATTAGTGCCCAGGTTAGACTATATATTTTGGATGCATTCGAGTGCCGTGTAGGTTCTTATCTGAAGAACTCTGCAGGATATGAAGAATGAGCGAGTCTGAGGCGCGTGCTCAGGCTTTTGTCTCTGGATTTTGTATCAGCGATGGCCGTGGAATGTTGGGGAGGACTCATGGGCCATGAACGAATCTTGATCTCTGTGCATTTTTCCTGATCCCAATAGTTTTTCCTCAATCTGTAGGATGGGAGGACCCTTTCAGGTTTGTTACCTCAGTTGTGCCACCAAAAGAGGAATTCCAAAGCAGAGCCCTGGGGAAGAGTGAAGGGACAACCCGAACTATGGTTAAAAATTAGGGCCTGGGGGCATGGCAAGCACAATATGCTGTCTCTAGATACAGGCACTGAGAGGCCTTACCTGCGGACTGCGCTCAGGCTGAAGGTCACAATGTATGTTTGTGACCAATGTGGCCCGCAAGCATGGGCGGGGCCTCATGGGCCACCCTTGTTTCAACTACACTGAACCTTGGACAACATGCCAGCAACAAGGTTTCTTGCCATGGGGAAAGAGTTCTGATTTCTGCATCATTTTCAAACCCGGGCAGTGATTGGAGATAAGGTCTAGGTTCTGAAGCCTAAAAACCGAGGTTGAGAAGAGATGACGACCTAAGGCCATGGCGGGTCCAATGTGCTCAGTGTGCGGCCAGCTCCCTGGGTGGGGCCAGGAGGTCCAGGCTCAGGCTGTGTCAGAAAGGGCATTAGTGCCCAGGTCAGCCTATATATTTGGGGTACAGCCGAATGCCGTGCAGGTTGATCCTCATTGGGGGTTTCTAGGTAGCCCCAGAGGGCAATGTTATTCTTCTGGAGGGCAGGCATAGTGCTGCATTGTAGTTCTGGATTCCCAAACTGGAGGGCTTGTGGGCCAGGAGTCTGAGGACGGAAGTCTGAGAACCCAATCTAGGCCTAGGTTTCTGGGTGAGGATATGGCAGGCACAATCTACAGACCTGAATCTAGATCTCGTGCATCTGAAGTCAGTGCGAGGATCAGACGATCTCTCAGGTTGGACATTCTGTCCCTGATGGCCCCTTCTTGAAGGGGGGGTGGATCACGAGGCCATGGGGGTTTTCCCACGATGGGAGTTGTGAGAAGCTCCCAACTGCAAATAATCTTCTGCAGGACAATTAAGACCTGTTGGTTTTCTCCAGGAAAATTTTCCGAGCAGGGTTCTAAGGATGGATGGCTGGGTAGCCCACCTCGCATTCCAATTGTCTCCAAGCAACAAGACAGGTTAGATCTGCTGGATCTGGGGGAGCAACCGAGGAGGCTGAGTTGAAATGGACTCTCCCGTGGATGTGTCCTAATATGATTTTTTGTCTTTTGAGACCTTGGAATGAAGCGGTGGCACTGGGTCCCTGAAGTGTTCTCCTAAAGAAGGCTTTCGCACAGCTCCATCGTGCAAGTTTCCCATGTGTTGATGAGATTTGTTCTGATGGGTGAGTCAAAAAGCCATATGCTGTTATTGAAATCCAGGCCTCTGAGGAGAGATGTCTGGAAACCAAAGCAATGGATCCGATAGGTGCCTGGGGGCTTGTTCGTTCATTTTTAACTCTGCGGACATCAGTCTAGGGGTCTGTGTGCTGGTAGGTGCTCAGATGGGCCCAGATTGCCCCATTTGACCTGGGAAGCCACAAATATTGGGATGGCCTCAGTGACTTTGGAGGTTTATACTCTTAGTAGGGCTGTGGCCATTGGAATGGGCAGATACAATTCCCTTGGAGAGGGCAAGCACAGTCGTCATGTTTGGCTCCAGGGGCCTGAGCCTGTAGGGTGTGTAGGCCAGTGCTGTTTGGACAGTTGTCTGAAAACACAAACTCGGCTTATGTTTCGGGTCATAGGTATAGCAGGACTGATCTACAGACCACGAGGAGGACTCTTCGGGATATGAAAAAAGGGCGAGTGTGAGGCTCTTGCTCACGTTTTTGTCTCTGGATATCGTGTCACTCATGGTCGTGAAATTTCCCGGGTGACTTCATGGGAAATGGATGAGTCTTACTCTTTGGGGGTTTGGCCCCGTCCAAAGAGTTTAGGATCATTCTGTGGGATGGAGAAGTCCGTTGCTCTGTTGTTGTTGATTTGTTTTGTTTTGTTTTTCAACCTCAGGTGTCCCACCAAATGAGGGATTCCAGAGTAGAGCCTGGGGCGGGGCGACGGAACAACCAGAAATATGGTTGAAAATTGGGGCCTAGGGACATGTCAAGCCCATTATGACATCTAATGGTCCAGCGACTGAGAGGACATACTAGAGGACAGGACTCGTGCTGAGGGTCACAATGCGTGTTTATGCCCTCGTCGCACTCAAGAATGGGCGGGGCCTCAGGGTGAATGCTGGTTTCTCCTACACTGAACGTTGGACAACATGCCAACCACAAGGTTTCTTGCCATGGGTAAGGAAGAGTTCTGATTTCTGCATCACAGTCACCCCTGGGCAGTGATTGGAGATAAGGTCTAGGTTCTGAAACCTGAAACTGAGGTAGGGAAGAGATGATGACCTAAGGCCATGGCGGGTCTAATGTGCTCAGTGTGCGGTCAGCTATCTGGGTGTTGGTCACGAGGTCGGGGCTCAGGTTGTCAGACAGTGCATTAGTGCCCAGGTTAGACTATATATTTTGGGTGCCTTCGAGTGCTGTGTAGGTTCTTATCTGAAGAACTCTTCAGGATATGAAGAATGAGCAAGTCTGAGGCGCGTGCTCAGTCTTTTGTCTCTGGATTTTGTATCAGCGATGGCCGTGGAATGTTGGGGAGGCCTCATGGGCCATGGACGAATCTAGTTCTCTGTGGATTTGGCCCGATCCCAATTGTTTTTCGTCAATCTGTGGGATGGGAGGACTCCTTTCAGGTTTGTTACCTCAGGAGTCCCACCAAAAGAGGAATTCCAAAGCAGAGCCCTGGGGAAGAGTGAAGGGACAACCCGAACTATGGTTAAAAATTGCGGCCTAGGGGCATGGCAAGCCCAATATGCTGTCTCTCCATCCAGCCACTGAGAGGCCTTACCTGAGGACTGGTCTCAGGCTGAGGGTCAAAATATGTGTTTGCCACCTATGTGGCCCGCGAGCAATGGCGGGGCCTCATTGGACACACTGGTATCCACTACACTGAACATTATACAACAAGCCTACCACAAGGTTTCTTGCCATCGGGAAAGGGTTCTGATTTCTGCATCATTTTCAAACATGGGCAGTGATTGGGGATAAGGTCTAGGTTCTAAATCCTGAAAACCGAGGCTGGGAAGAGATAACGACCTAAGGAAATGGCTGGTCCGATGTGCTCAGTGAGCGGCCAGCTGTCTGGGTGGGGCCAGGAGGTCCAGGCTCAGCCTCTGTCAGAAAGGGCATTATTGCCCAGGTCAGCCTATATATTTTGAGTACAGCCAAGTGGCGTGAAGGTTGATCTTCATTTGGGGGTTTTTGGGTAGCCCCAGAAGGCAATGTTTTTCTTCTGGAGGGCAGGCAGAGTGCTGCATTATAATTCTGGATTGCCAAACTGGAGGGTTTGGGGGCCATTAGTCTGAGGATGGAAGTCTGAAGACACAAGCTAGGCTTAGGTTTCTGGGTTAGGACATGGCAGGCACAATCTACAGATCTGAACCGACATCTCGTGCATCTGAAGTCAGGGTGAGGATCAGACAATCGCTCAGGCTGGACCTTATGTCCCTGAGGGCCACTTCATGAAAGGGGGGGGATCACGAGGCCATGGGTGTTTTCTCACGATGGGAGTTGTGAGAAGCTCCCAATTTCAAAGATTTTTCTGCAGGACAATTGAGACCTGTTGGTTGGCTCCAGGCTAATGATTCCGAGCAGGGTTCTAAGGATGGATGGCTGGGTAGCCCACCTCGCATTCCAATTGTCTCCTAGCAACAAGACAAGTTAGATCTGCTGGATCTCGCGGAGCAACCAAATACACTGAGTTGAAGTGGACTCTCCTGTGGATGGGTCCTAATGTGTTTTTGTGTCTATGGATACCTTGGAATGACGCGGTGGCACTGGGGCCATGAATGGTTCTCCGAAACAGAGGCTTTGACATCACTCCCACGTACAAGTTTCCCATGTGTAGATGAGATTTGTTCTGGTGGGTGAGTCAAGAAACAGCCATATGCTGGTACTGAAATCCAGGCCTCTGAGGAGAGATGCCTGGAAACCAAAGCAATGGATCCGATTAGGGCCTAGTGGCCTGTTCGTTCCTTTTTACCTCTGGGGATATCAGTCTACAAGTCTGAGTGCAGGTAGGTACTCAGATGGGCTCAGATTGCTTCTGTTTGTCCTGGGAAGCCACAAATATTGGGATGGCCTCAGGGACTTTGGAGGTTTATCCTATTAGTAGCGTTGTGGCCATTGGAATGGGCACACCGAATTCCCTTGGAGAGGGCAAGTACAGTCGTCAGGTTGGCTCCAGGGGCCTAAGCCTGTAGGCTGTGTAGGCCAGGGCTGTTTGGACAGTTGTCTGAAAACATAAACTCGGCTGATGTTTCGGGTCATAGGTATGGCAGGACTGATCTACAGACCGTGAGGAGAACTCTTCGGGATATGAAAAAAGGGCGAGTGTGAGGCTCTTGCTCAATTATTTATCTCTGGATATCATGCCATTCATGGTCATGAAATTTCCGGGTGACTTCATGGGAAATGGACGAGTCTTACTCCCTGGGGGTTTGGCCCAATCCAAAGAGTTTGGGGTCATTCTGTGGGACGGAAGAAGTCCGTTTTTTTTTGTTGTTTTTTTTTGTTTTGTTTTGTTTTACAAACTCAGGGGTCCCACCAAATAGGGATTCCAGAGTAGAGCCCTGGGGAGGGGCGATTGGACAACCAGAAATCTGGTTAAAATTGGGTCCTAGGGACAGCTAGACTCGGGTTTCAGGGCGAGGGCACGGCATGTCCCCCCTGAAGATCTGAAGCAATATCTCATGCATCTGAAGTCAGAGCGAGGTTCAGACGTTGGCTCAGCTTGGATTTTCTGTTCATGACGGCCCCTTTCATAAAGGGAGCCGAATCTCGAGGCCGTGGAGGTATTCTCACGTGGGGAATTGTGGAATGCCACCTCCAAGGATTCCTTCTGCGGGACAATTGAGACCTGTGGACAGCTCCAGGACATCCTTTATGGATGAGTCCAGACCAACGTTCGAGGATGGATGCCTGGGAAGCCCGCCTCACATTCCAATTGTCTCCTAGCGACAAGGCAGTATAGATCTGATGGCTCTGCGGGAGCAACGGGGGTGGCTGAATTGAAATGGACTTTCCTGAGGATGGGTCTAATGTGTGTTTGTGTCCATGAGGGCCTTGGAATGGGGCGGTGGCACCGGGACCCTGAAGTATTCTCCTCAGCTTTTGACATAGCTCCCATGCACAAGTTTCTTTGTGGAGACGAGGTTTGTTCTGATGGGTGCCTCAGGAAAACCCCAAAGCTGGTATTGGAAACCAGGGTTTTGAGGAGACATGCCTGTAAACCAAAGCAATGGATCCGATTTTGGCCTAGGGTCCTGTCTGGTTCAATCTTCTTCTCTGGGGACATCCTTCTAGGGTATGAGTGGAGGTAGATGCTCAGCTGGTGTCAGACTGCCCTTTTTTGTCCCGGGCGACCTGTACTATTGGGATGGCCTCAGGGACTTTGGAGGGTTCTCCTAATTTGTACGATTTTGGACAATGGAATGGGCAGAATTCCCATGGATTGGGTAGGCACAGTCCTAATGTGTGGCTCCAGGGTCCCCAGCCTGGATGGTGTGTGGCCCAGGACTTTGAGGACAGAAGTCTGAAAACACAATCTCAGCTTATGTTTGGGGACGAAGTTATGGCAGGCCCGATCTACAAACCATGAGAAGACATCTTCAGGATATGAAGATAGTGCGAGTCTGAGGCGCTTGCTTAGGCTTTTGTCTCTGGATTTTGTATCAGCGATGGCCGTGGAATGTCGAGGAAGCCTCATGGGCCATGGACGAATCTTCCTCTCTGTGGATTTGGCCCATCCCAATTGGTTTTTGTCAATCTGTTGGATGGAGGACTCCTTTCAGGGTTGTTACATCATGTGTCCCACCAAAAGAGGAATTCCAAAGCAGAGCCCTGGGGAAGAGTGAAGGGACAACACGAACTATGGTTAAAAAATTGGGGCCTAGGGGCATGGCAAGCCCAATATGCTGTCTCTTCATCCAGCCACTGAAGGCCTTACCTGAGGACTGGGCTAAGGCTGAAGGTCACAATGTGTGTTTGCTACCTATCTGGACCGCGAGCAATGGCGGGGCCTCAAGGGACACACTGGTTTCCACTACACTGAATGTTGGACAACAAGCCAACCACAAGTTTTCCTGCCATCGGGAAGGAGTTCTGATTTCTGCATCATTTTCAAACCTGGGCAGTGATTGGAGATAAGGTCTAGGTTTTGAAGCCTGAAAACTGAGGTTGGGAAGGGATAACGACCTAAGGCCATGGCGGGTCTGAAGTTCTCAGTTTGTAGCCAGCTGTCTGCGTGGGCCTAGGAGGTCCAGGCTCAAGCTGTGTCAGAAAGGGCATTATTGCCCAGGTCATCCTATATTTTTTGGGTATAGCCATGTGTCGTGCAGGTTGATATTCATTTGGTTTCTAGGTAGCCCCAGAGGGCAATGTATTTCTTCTGCAGGGCAGGTAGAGTGCTGCATTGTAGTTCTGGATTGCCAAACTGGAGGGCATGTGAGCCAGTAGTCTGTGTACAGAAGTCTGAGGACACAAGAAAGGCTTAGGTTTCTGGGTGAGGACATGGCAGGCACAATCTACACACCTGAACCGCGATCTCGTGCATCTGAAGTCAGGGTGAGGATCAGACGATAACTCAGGTTGGACCTTATGTCGCTGATGGCCCCTTTATGAAGGGGGTGGATCATGTGGCCATGGGGGTTCTCTCACGATGGCAGTTCTGAGAAGCTCCCAACTGCAAAGATTCTTCTGCAGGACAATTGAGACCTGTTGGTTGGCTCCAGGCCAACGATTCCAAGCAGGATTTTAAGGATGGATGGCGGGGTAGGCCACCTCACATTCCAATTGTCTCCTAGCAACAAGACAAGTTAGATCTGCTGGATCTCGCGGAGCAACCAAATACGCTCAGTTGAAATGGACTCTCCTGTGGATGGGTCCTAATGTGTTTTTTTGTCTATGGAGACCTTGTAATGGGGCAGTGGCACACAGGCCCTGAAGGATTCTCCTAACTGGTGGTTTTGAGACATCTTCAAAGGATAATTTTCCCATGTGGAGAAGAGATTTGTTCTGATTGCTGCCTCATGAAATCCCCATATGCTAATATTGGAAACCAGGCCTCTGAGGAGAGATACCTGTAACCGAAAGCAATGAATCTGATTCAGGCCTAGGGGCCTGTCTGATTCAATCTCTTCTCTGGGGACATCCATCTACGCTGAGTAGAGGTAAATGCTCAGCTGGTTTCAGATGACCCTTGTTTGTCCTGGGCGGCCTACATTATTGGGATGTCCTTGGGGACTCTGGAGGTTTTTCCTAATTTGTACGATTGTGGACAATGGAATGGGCAGAATTCCCGTGGTATGGACAGGCACAGTCCTGATGTGTGGCTCCAGGGGCCCCAGCCTGAAGGGTCTGTGGGCCAGGAATGTGGGACAGAAGTCTGAAAACACAAACTCGGCTTAGGTTTGGGAAGTAGGTATGGCAGGCCCGATCTACAGACCGTGAGGAGAACTCTTCGGGATACGACAAAAGAGCGAGTGTGAGGCGCTTGCACAGACTTTTGTCTCTGGATTTGTTGTCAACGATGGCTGTGGAATCTCGGGGAGGCCTCATGGGCCATGGACGAGACTTCCTCTCTGTGAATTTGGTCCAATCCCATTTGTTTGGGGTCAATCTGAAGGATGGTAGGAGACCTTTTAGTTTTGTTACCTCAGGTGTCCCACCAAAAGAGGGATTCCAAAGCAGAGCTCTGGGGAGGGATGAATGGACAACCCGAACAATCCAATTGGGGTGAGGTTGAGAACCGAGCAGGTTGATCCTCATTTGGGGTTTATGGAGATCCCCATAGAGCAACGTTTTTTTCTTCTGGAGGGCCAGCATAGGGCTGCATTTTGGTTCCAGAATTCCAAGTCTTGAGGACATGTTTGCCAGGAGTGTGAGGAAGGAAGTCTGAAAACACAAGGGAGCACGAGGTTTGGGCCCACTGTGCAGAGGCTGAATCGAGATCTCCTGCATCTGAGGTCAGGGCGAGTATCAGATGTTGCCTCAAGCTGGAGTTTGTGTCCATGACGGCCCCTTCCTGAAGGGGGTGGGGGCATCTTGAGGCCAGGGAGGTTTCCCTACGCTGGGAGTTGTGAGCTGCTCCAAACTTCAAAGTTTCCTTCTTCAGGACAGTCGAGTACTATTGGATGGTTCCAGGATGCCCCATACAGAAAGACTCGAGAGCGAGGGCCTAAGCATGGATGCCGAAAAACACCAACTCACCTTCCCATTGCCTGGTCGAGACAAGGCACGCTCAATCTGCGGGCTCTTGGGTGAGCTACCCAGAAGGCTGAGTTTAAATGGACTTTCCTGAGGATGAGTCATAATGTGGGTTGGTGGCCATGGAGACCTTGGAATGTGGCAGTAGCTGAGGAACTCTGCAGGATTCTCCAACCCGAAGGGTTTGACACATCTCCTACAAGGAAGCTTTCCATGTGGAGATGAGAGGTGTTCTGTCTGGTGCCTCAGGATAGCCCCATATGCTGGTCTTCGAACCCAGGCCTCTGAGGAGTGATACCTGGTCACCAAAGCCAGAGTTCATAATAGGGCCTAGGGGCCTGTCTGGTTCAATCTTCTGTCTCTGCGGATATCAGTCTGTGTGTCTGCATGGAGGTAGTAGTTGCTCAGCTGGTGTCATAATGCCCCCTGTTTGTTCAGTGCGGCTTGCGGTTGTGGGATGTCCTTGGGGACCTTGAGGTTTTCTACTATTTTGTAGAGTTGTGGCCAATGGAATGGGCAGTTTCTTAGGAGAGAGCAGGCACAGATCTGTGGTGTGGCTCCAGAGACCCCAGCCTGGAGGCGGTGTGGGCCACGGCTGTGCAGACATCCAAAAACCCAAACTCAGCTCAGGTTTGGGGCCGAGGTTATGGCAGGCCTGATCTACAGTCCGTGAGGGGAGCTCCTCTGGATATGAAAGAAGGGTGAGAGGGAGGCAGTCGCTCAGTCTTTTGTCTCTGGATATTTTGTCCACAATGGCCTTTTAATCTAGGAGTTGCCTCATGGGTCGTAGAAGTCTCCCTCTCTGGTAGTTTGTCCAGCCCCCAAGAGTTTGGGGTCATTCTGTGGGAAGGGAAGAGTCCTGTTTTTTCTCCTTCATGTGTCCCCCCAGTAGAGGGATTCTGGAGCATAGCAGTGCTACTGACCACTGGAATACTCGCTCTCTGGTTAAGCCTGGGGGCCTATGGATATGACAAGCCCCATAGGCAGGATCTTGGTCCAGCCACTGAGAGGCGTTACTTTAATACGGGACTCACGCTACAGGTCACAATGCATGTCTGTGCCCTAGGCGGCCCTCAAGCACTGGCGTGGCCTTTCCGACAATGCAGGTTTTCCCACATTGAACGTTGGACAACATGCCAACCACAAGGTTTCTGGCCATGGGGAAGGAGGAATTCTAATTTCTGCATCACGTTCACCCCTGGGCAGTGATTGGAGATAAGGTCTAGGTTCTGAAGCCTGAAAACCGAGGTTGGGAAGAGATGACGAACTACAGCCATAGCGGGTCCCTTGTGTCCAGGTTGGAGCCAGCTGTCTATGTGTCGTTTGGGATGTCTTGTCTCAGGCTGTGCCAGACAGGGCATTAGTATTCAGGGTAGGCTGTATAATTGCTTTACAGTCGAGTGGCATGCATTCGATAATCATTTGGGGTTTCTTATTAGCAGCATAGGGCAAAGCTTTTCTTCTGGAGGGCAGGCAGAGTGCTGCATTGTGGCTTCGGAATTCCCAAACTGGAGGGCTTGTGGGCCAGGAGAGTGAGGACGGAAGTCTGAGAACACAAGCTAGGCTTAGGTTTCGGGGAATGGACATGGCAGGCACACTCTGCAGTGCTGAATTGAGATCTCATGAGTCTGAAGTCAGGTCGAGGATCAGACTTTGGCTCAGGTTGGAGTTTCTGTCCATGTTGGCCCCTTCATGAAGGGGGGGGCATTATGAGGCCATGGGGTTTTTCCCACTATTAGAGTTGTGAGATGCTCCAAACCGCAAGGATTCCTTCTGTGGGACAATTAAGATTTGTTGGATGGCTCCAGGACGTCTCATAAGGTATTTTTCCAGAACAGGGTTCTAAGTATGATGACTGGGCAGACAGCCTCAATTCCAATTATCTCCTAGCAACAAGAAACGTTTGATCTGCTGGCTTGGGGTAGCATCAGAGGGTGCTGAGTTGGAATGGACTTTCCTGAGGATGGTCTTAAATGAGTTGAAATGGACTTTCCTGAGGATGTTCTTAATGTTGGTTTGAGTCCATTGAGACCTTGGTATGGGGCAGTGGCACCAGGGCCCTGAAGGATTCTCCTAACCAGAGGTGATAACAAAGCTCCAATGAGCAAGTTTTCCATGGGGAGACGAGATTTGTTCTTATTGGTGCCTCAGGAAACCACCGTTTGCTGGTATTGGAAATGAGGCCTCTGAGGAGAGATGCCTGGAAACCAAAGCAATGGATCTGATTAGGGCCTAGGGGCCTGTCCGGTTCAATATTCTTCTCTGGGGACATCTTTTGTCTGAGTGGAGGTAGTTGCTCAGCTGGTTTGAGATCACACCTGTTTGTCCTGGGCGGCCTACAGTATTGGGATGGCCTCGGTAACTTTGGAGGTTTTTCCTAATTTGCAAGGTTGTGGCCAATGGAATGGGAAGAATTCTCTTGAAAGGGAAGCACAGTCCTGAGGTGTGGCTCCAGGGACCCTAGTGTGGAGCGTGTGTGGTCCAGGGCTATTTGGACAAAAGTCTGAAAACACAAACTCCACTTAGGTTTAGGTCTGTAGGTATGGCCGGCCCGATATATAGACCGTGAGGAGAACTCTTCGGGATATGAACAAAGGGCGAAAGTGAGGTGCTTGCTCATGCTTATTTTTTTCTGGATATGTGTCACCGATTGCCATGGAATGTCCGTGTGTCCTCATGGGCCATCGATGAGGCTCCCTTTCTGGGGATTTGACCCAGTCCCAAGAGTTTGGGGTCATTCTGTGGGAAGGGAGGAGGCCTTTCTGTTTTTTTTTTTTTTTTTTTTAACTCAGGTGGACCACCAAAAGAGGGATTCCACAGCAGAGTCCTGGGGAGGGGCGACTGGACAACCAGAACTCTGGTTAACATTGGGACCTAAGAACATAGCAAGCCCCGTATGTGGGCTCTTGGTCCAGACACTGAGAGGCCTTCCTTGAGCATAGGGCTCACATTGAGTTTCACAATGTGTTTTTGTGCCCAAGGAGCCCCTCAAGTCAGGGCGTGGCCTAATGTACCATGCTGGTTTCTCCTACACTGAAAACGTTGCACAATATGGCAACCACAAGTTTTCTGGCCATGGGGAAGAAGGAGTTCTAATTTCTGCAACACTTTCACTCCTGGACTGTGATTGGATTTAAGGTCTAGGTTCTGAAGCCTGAAAACTGAGGTTGGGAAGAGATGAAGACCTAAGGCCATGGTGTGCCTGATGTGCTCAGTGTTTGGCCAGCTGTTGAGTGTGGGTTGGGAGGTGCAGGCTCAGGCTATGGCAGACAGGGAATTAGTGCCCAGGCTAGACTGTATCATTGGGGTGCAGTCGAGTTTCGTGCAGGTTGGTACTCATTAGTGGCTACTGGGTAGCACCAGAGGGCAACGTTTTTCTTCTGGAAGGAAGACACAGTGCCACATAGTGGCTCCAGAATTCCCAAACTGGAAGGCTTGTGGGCCAGGAGTGTGAGGAAAAAATTCTGAGAACACAAGCCAGACTTAGATTTCGGGGTGAGCGGACGGCAGGAACCCTCTGCAGAGATGATTCGAGATCCCGTGTACCTGAAGAAAGAGCTAGGATCAGACATTGGCTCAGGTTGGAGTTTCTGTCCATGACGGCCCCTTCATGAAGGGGAGGGTGTCACGAGGCCATGGAGGGTTTCCCCACGATGGGAATTGTGAGATGCTCCAAACCGCAATGATTCCTTCCGTGGGACAGTCGAGACCTGCTGGATGGCTCCAGGACATCCCACAAGGAAGTTATCCAGAGCAGGGTTCTAAGGATGGATGCCTGGGCAGCCTGCCTCCCATTCCAGGTGTCTCATAGCGCCAAGGCAAGTTCGATCTGCTGGATCTAGGGGAGTAACCGAGGGGGGGTGTGTTGAAATGGGTGAGTTGAGGATGGGTCATAATGTGCATTTGTGTCCATGGAGACCTTGGAATGGGGTGCTTGATCCGGGGCCTTGAGGGATGTTCATAACCGGAGGTTTTGATGGAGCTCTAAAGAGTACGTTTCCTATGTAGAGAAGAAAATTGTTTTGATGAGTGCCTAAGGAATCTCCCATATGCTGGAATTGGAAACCAGGCCTCTGAGGAGAGATGCCTGGAAACAAAAGCAATGGATATGATTAGGGCCTAGGTGCCTGTCCGGTTCAATCTCCTTCCTGGGGATACGTGTCTATGGATCTGAGGGGAGGTAGTTGCTCGGCTTGTGTCAGATCGCCCCTGTTTGTCCTGGGCAGCCTATAATATTGGGAATGGCCTCGGGATTTTGGGATTTTCTCCTAATCTATAGGGTTGTGGCCAATGGAATGGGCAGAAATCCCCTGGAGAGGGCAGGCACAGTTCTGAGTTTGGCTCTAGGGGCCCAGCCTTGAGGGTGTGTGGGCCAGGCCTGTGGGGACAGAAGTCTGAAAACACAAATTCCCCTTAGGATTGGGGACATAGGTATGGCACGCCCAATCTACAGACCGTGATAACACTTCGGGATATAAAAAAGGGTGAGTTTGAGGTGCTTGCTCAGGTTTTGTCTCTGGATTTGTGTCAACAATGTGCGTCGAATGCTGGCGTGGCCTCATGTGTTGTGGACGGCTTTCCTTCTCTGAGGATTTGACCCAATCCCAAGAGTTTGGGTACATTCTGTGGGATGGGAGGTGTCCTTTCTGTTTTTTTTATTTTATTTTATGTACCTCATGTGTGCCAATAAAAGAGGGATTCCAGAGCAGAGTCCTTGGTAGGGACAACTGGATAACCCCACCTCTGTTTAAGTTTAGGGGCCTAGGGGCATGGCAAGTCCAATATGTGGGCTCTTGATTCAGACACTGAGAGGTCTTCCTTGAGGACAGGGCTCATGCTGAGGGTCACAATGCCTATTTGTGCCCAACAAGGCCCTCCAGCATGGGAAGGGCCTCATGGGCCACGCTGGATTCTCCTACACTGAACGTTGGAGAATATGCCAACCACAAGGTTTCCGGACATGGCGAAGGAAGAGTTGTGATTTCTGCATCACGTTCACCCCTGGACAGTGATTGGAGTTTAGGTCTAGGTTCTGAAACCCGAAAACCGAGGTTGGGAAGAGATGAAGACCTAAGGACCTGATGGGTACAATGAGCTCAGTGTGTGGCTAGCTGTTGAGCGTAGGTCTGGAGGTGTGGGCTCATGCTGTGTCAGACAGGGCATTAGACAGGGTAGACTGTATATTGGGGGGTGCAGTCGAGTGGCGTTCAGTTGATCCTCATTCGGGTTTCTAGGTAGCTCCATAAGGCAACGTTTTTCTTCTGGAGGGCAGGCAGAGTGCTGCATTGTGGCCCCAGTATTGCCAAATTGTAGGGCTTTTGGGCCAGGGGTGTGAGGACGGTAGTCTGAGAACACAAGCTAGGCTTAGTTTTTTGGGGTGAGGGCACAGAAGGCACACTCTGCAGAGCTGAATCAAGATCTCATGCACCTGAAGCCAGGGCGAATATCAGACGTTTGCTCAGGTTGGAGTTTCTGTCCATGATGGCCCCTTTATAAAGTGGAGCGTCTCAAGAGGCCATGAAGATTTTCCCACAGTGGGAGTTGTGAGATGCACCAGACTGCAAAGATTCCTTTTGTGGGACACTTGAGACCTGTTGGATGGCTCTAGGATGTCCCATATGGAACGACTCCAGAGTAGGGTTCTAAGGATGGATGCCTGGGCAGCCCGCCTCCCATTCTAGTTGTCTCCTAGCAACAAGGCAGGTTTGATCTGCAGGCCCTGGGGGAGAAACCAAGGGGGATGAGTTGACATGGACTCTACCGAGGATAGATCATAATGTGGGTTTAAGTCCATGGAGACCTTGGAATGGGGCGCTTGATCCGGGGCCCTGAAAGATTCTCCTAAACAGAGGTTTTTATAGAGCTCCAAAGAGTACATTTCCTATGTGGAGACGAGATTTTTCTATGAGTGCCTCAGTAATCCCCCATATGCTGGTATTGGTAACCAGGCCTCTGAGGAGAGATGCCTGGAAACAAAAGCAATGGATCTGATTAGGGCCTAAGTGCCTGTCCAGTTCAATCTTATTCTATGGGGATATCTGTCTCTGGGTCTGAGTGGAGGTAGTTTCCTAACTTGTGAAAGATCATCCCTGTTTGTCCTGGGCAGCCAACACTATTGGGATGGCCTCGGGGGAGATTGGAGGTTTCTCCTAAGCTATAGGGTTGTGGCCAATGGAAATGGCAGAATTCCCCTGGAGAAGGAGGCCACAGTCCTCAGGTGTGGCTCCAGGGGCCCCAGCTTGGATGGTGTGTGGGCCAGGACTGTGGGGACAGAAGTCCGAAAACACAAACTCAGCTTAGGTTTGGGGATGTATGTATGAAGGCTCGATCTACAGACCGTGAGAATTTTCCGGGCTATGAACAAAGGGCGAGTATGTGGCGTTTGCTCAGGCTTTTGTCTCTGGATTTTGTGCCTACGGTGGCCGTGGAATGTCGGGGTGTCCTCAAGGGCCATGGACAAGTCTTTCTCTGGTGATTTGGCCTGATCCCAAGTGGTTGGGATCATTCTGTGGATGGGAAGTGTCCTTTCTGTATTTTTTTTTTTACCTCAGATGTCCCACCAAAGAGGGATTCCAGAGCAGTGCCCTGAGTAGGGGTGACCAGACATCTCTAAATCTGGTTGAGATTGGGGGACTAGGGGCTTGGCAAGCCCCATATGTGGGCTGTTGTTCCAGTCACTAAGAGGCTTTACAAGAGGATAGGGCTCACGCCTCAGGTCACAATGTGTGTTTGTGCAAATTGTAGCCCTCAGGGATAGGTGGGGCCTCATAGTCCATGCTGCTTTCTCCTACAATGAACGTTGGACCACATGCCAACCACAAGGTTTCTTGCCATGGCGAAGGAGAAGTTCTGATTCTTGTATCACGTTCACTCCTGAGCAGTGAGTGGAGATAAGGTCTAGGTTCTGAAGGTGAAAACTGAGGTTGGGTAGAGATGATGGCCGAAAGCCATTGTGGGTTTGATATGCTCAGTGTACGGCCAGCTGTCTGGGTGTTGGACTGGAGGTCTGCCTTCAGGCTGTGTCACACAGGTCTTTAGTGCACAGGCTAGATTGTATAATTGGGGTATGGTCGAGTGGCATGCAGGTTGTTACTCATTTGGCGTTTCTGGTTAGCCCTATAGGGCAACATTTTTCTTCTGGAGGGCAGGCAGAGTGCTGCATTGTGTCTCCAGAATTGCCAAACTGGAGGGGTGTGGCCAGGATTGTGAAGACGGAAGTCTGAGAACACAAGTTAGGCTTAGGTTTCGGGGCGAGGGCACAGCAGGCACACTCTCAAGTGCTGAATCGAGATCTCGTGCTTCAGAATTCAGGGCGCGGATCAGACTTTGGCTTAGGATGGAGTTTCTGTCCATGATGGCCCATTTATGAAGGTGTGGGGCATCATGAGGAAATGGAGGTTTTCTCACAGTGGGATTGTGTGATGCTTCAAACCACAAGGATTCATTCTGCGAGACAGTCAAGAGAGGTTGGTTGGATTCAAGACGTCCCATAAAGAAATTCTCCAGAGCAGGGTTCTAAGGATGGATGCCTGGGCAGCCCACCTCCCATTCCAACTGTCTCCTAGTGACAAGGCAGGTTTGATCTGCTGGCTCTGGGTGAGCAGCCGAGGGGGCTGATTTGAAATGGACTCTCCTGAGGATGGATCATAATGTAAGTTTGTGTCCTTGGAGACCTTGGAATTGGGCCATGGTGCCAGCGCCCTGAAGGATCCTCCTAACCTGAGGTATTGACACAGCTCCAAAGAGCAAGTTTCTCATGTGGAGATGAGATCTGTTCTGATTGTTTCCTTAGGAAACCCCCATATTCTGATATTGGAAACCAGGCTTCTGAGGAGAGATACATAGAAACCAAAGCAATGGATCAGAAGTTGGCTCAGGTTGGAGTTTCTGTCCATGATGGCCCCTTTATAAAGGGGAGCATCTCATGAGGCCATGTAGGTTTTCCCACGATAGGAGTTGTGAGATGCTCCAATCTGCAAGGATTCCTTCTGCAGGACAGTCAAGACCTGTTGGAAGGCTCCAAGGACATCCAATATGGAACGGCGCCAGAGCAGGATTCCAACGATGGATGCCTAGAGAGACTGCTTTGCATTCAAGTTGTCTCCTAGCGACAAGGCAGGTTTGATATTCTGGCTCTGGGGGAGTAATCAACGGGGCTGAGTTGAAATGTACTCTCCTGCCGAATGGTCATAATGTGGGTTTGTGTCCATGGAGACCTTGGAATAGGGCGGTGGCTCCGGTTACCTGAAGCGTTCTCCTAACTGGAGGTTTTTACAGAGCTTCAAAGGATAAGTTTCCCATGTGGAGACAAGATTTGTTCTGATTGGTATCTCTGGAATCCCCCATATGCTGGTATTGGAAAACAGGCCTCTGAGGAGAGATGCTTAGAAACAAAAGCAATGGAACCAATTACGTTCTAGGGGCCTGTCCAGTTTAATACCTTTCTCTTGGGATATCTGTCTACGGGTGATTTGAGGTCGTTGCTCAGCTTGTGAAAGATCACCCCTCTTTGTACTGGGTGGCCTACACTATTGGAATGGCCTCTGGGACTTTGGAGGTTTCTCCTAATCTGTAGGGTTGTGGCCAATGGAATGGGAAGAATTTCCTTGGAGAGGGCAGGCACAGTCCTGAGGTGTGGATCCAGGGGCCTCAGCCTGGAGGGTGTGTGGGACAGGGATGTCAGGATAGAAGTCTGAAAAAACGGTTTGGGGACGTAGGTATGGCAGGCCCGATCTACAGACAATGAGGAGAATTTTTTGGGCTATGACCTAAGGGTGAGGCTTATGTCTCTGGATTTTGTGTCAATAGTGGCCGTGGAATGTCGGGCTGGCCTCATGGGCCATGGAGGAGTCTCTCTCTGGGGATGGCCTGATCCCAAGTGATTGGGGTCATTCTGTGGGTAAGAGGAATCCTTTCTGTGTTTACTTACCTCAAATGTCCCACCAAAGAGGGATTCCAGAGCAGAGCCCTGAGTAGGGGTGACTAGATGTCTCTACCTCTGGTTAAGATTGGGTGACTTGGGGCATGGCAGGCCCCATAGGTGGGCTCATGGTCCAGCCACTGAGAGGCTTTACATGAGGACAGGGCTCAAACTGAGGGTCCCAATGTGTGTTTGTGCCCACCGCAGCTCTTAAGCATGGGCAGGGCCTCAGGGACCCTACACTACCCTCAGGGGCCCTACTACTACTACTGTAGGCCCTACAGGGGTCCTACACTGAACTTTGGATAAGATGCCAACCACAAGATTCTGGCGAGAGGGAAGGAGGAGTTATGATTTCTGCATCACGTTCACCCATGGGAAATGAGTAGAGATAAGGTCTAGGTTTCTGTCGCCTGAAAACCAGGTTGGAAAGAGATGGCAACCTAAGGCCATGGCGATACAGATGTTCTCAGTGTACGGCAGCTGTCTGGGTGTCGGTTGGGAATTCAGGCCTCAGGTTGTGTCAGACAGGGCATTAGTGCACAGGCTAGACTATATAATTGGTGTACAGTTGAGTGGCATGCAGGTTTATCCTCATTTGAGGTTTCTGGGTAGACCCATAGGGCAACGTTTTTCTTCTAGAGGGCAGGCAGAGTGCAGCACTGTGTCATCGGAAATCCCAAAATGGAGGGCGTGTGGTCCAGGAGAGTGAGGACGGAAGTCTGAGAACCCTAGCTATGCTTAGGTTTTGGGGTGAGGGCACAGCAGGTACACTCTGAAAGGCTTAATCAAGATCTCGTGCATCTGAAGTCAAGGCGAGGATCAGCCGTTGGGTCAGGTTGGAGTTTCTTTCCATGATCCGCCTTCATGAAGATTGGGGGCATCATGTGACCTTGGAAGCTTACCATGATATGAGTTGTAAGGTGGTCCATGCACAAGGACTCCTGTGGAACAGTCGAGACTGTTGGATGGCTCAAGGATGTCCCATAAGGAACGACGCAAGAGCAGGATTCTAAGGGTTCTAAGGATCTATAAGGAGAGATGCCTGGAAACCAAAGCAATGGATCCGATAGGTGCCTTAGGGCCTGTTTGTTCCTTTTTACCTCTGGGGACATCAGTCTACGGGTCTGAGTGCCGGTAGGTGCTCAGATGGGCCCAGATTGCCCCTGTTTGTCCTGGGAACACACAAATATTGGGATGGCCACAGGGACTTTGGAGGCTTATCCTATTAGTAGGGTTGTGGCCATTGGAATGGGCACATACAATTCCCTTAGGGAGGGCAAGCACAGTCGTCAGGTTTGGCTCCAGGGGCCTGAGCCTGTAGGGTGTGAAGGCCAGGGCTGTTTGGACAGTTGTCTGAAAACACAAATTCGGCTTATGTTTCGGGTCATAGGTATGGCAGGACTGATCTACAGACCATGAGGAGAACTCTTCGGGATATGAAAAAAGGGCGAGTGTGAGGCTCTTGATCAAGTTTTTGTCTCTGCAATCGTGTCACTCATGGTCGTGAAATTTCCAGGTGACTTCATGGGAAATGGACGAGTCTTACTCTCTGGGGGTTTGGCCCCGTCCAAAGAGTTTGGGGTCATTCTGTGGGATGGAATAAGTCCGTTGTTCTGTTGTTGATTTGTTTTGTTTTGTTTTTCAACCTCAAGTGTCCCACCAAATGAGGCATTCCAGAGTAGAGCCCTGGGGAGGGGCGACTGGACAACCAGTAATCTGGTTAAAAATTGGGCTCTAGGGACATGTCAAGCCCATTATGACATCTAATGGTCCAGTCACTAAGAGGACATACTAGAGGACCGGACTCACGCTGAGGGCCGAAATGCGTGTTTATACCCTCGTCGCACTCAAGAATGGGCGGGGCCTCAGGGTGAATGCTGGTTTCTCCTACACTGAACGTTGGACAACATGCCAACCACAAGGTTTCTTGCCATGGGTAAGGAAGAGTTCTGATTCCTGCATCACAGTCACCCCTGGGCAGTGATTGGAGATAAGGTCTAGGTTCTGAAGCCTGAAAACTGAGGTAGGGAAGAGATGATGACCTAAGGCCATGGCCGGTCTGATGTGCTCAGTGTGCGGTCAGCTGTCTGGTTGTTGGTCACGAGGTCCGGGCTCAGGTTGTCATACAGTGCATTAGTGCCCCAGTTAGACTATATATTTTGGGGGTGCATTCGAGTGCCGTGTAGGTTCTTATCTGAAGAACTCTTCAGGATATGAAGAATGAGCGAGTCTGAGGCGCATGCTCAGGCTTTTGTCTCTGGATTTTGTATCAGCGATGGCCGTGGAATGCTGGGGAGGCCTCATGGGCCATGGACGAATCTTGCTATCTGTGGACTTGGCCTGATCCCAATTGTTTTTCGTCATTCTGTGGGATGGGAGGACTCCTTTCAGGTTTGTTACCTCAGGTGTCCCACCAAAAGAGGAAATCCAAAGCAGAGCCCTGGGGAAGAGTGAAGGGACAACGCGAATTATGGTGAAAAATTGGGGCCTAGGGGCATGGCAAGCCCAATATGCTGTGTCTCCATCCAGCCACTGAGAGGCCTTACCTGAGGACTGGGCTTAGGCTGAGGGTCACAATGTGTGTTTGTGACCAATATGGCCCGCAAGCATGGGCGGGGCCTTATGGGCCACACTGGTTTCAACTACACTGAACCTTGGACAACATGCCAACCACAAGGTTTCTTGCCATGGGGAAAGAGTTCTGATTTCTGCATCATTTTCAAACCCGGGCCGTGATTGGAGATAAGGTCTAGGTTCTGAAGCCTGAAAACCGAGGTTGAGAAGAGATGACGACCTAAGGCCATGGCGGGTCCGATGTGCTCAGAGTGCGGCCAGCTGTCTGGGTGGGGCCAGGAGGTCCAGGCTCAGGCTGTGTCAGAAAGGGCATTAGTGCCCAGGTCAGCCTATATATGTGGGGTACAGCCGATTGCCGTGCAGGTTGATCCACTTTGGGGGTTTCTGGGTAGCCCCAGAGGGCAATATTTTTCTTCTGGATGGCAGGCAGAGTGCTGCATTGTAGTTCAGGATTGCCAAACGGAGGGCTTGTGGGCCAGTAGTCTGAGGACGGAAGTCTGAAAACCCAAGCTAGGCCTCGGTTTCTGGGTGACAATATGGCAGGCACAATCTACAGACCTGAATCGAGATCTCGTGCATCTGAATTCAGGGCGAGGATCGGACGATCGCTCAGGTTGGACATTCTGTCCCTGATGGCCCCTTCTTGAAGGGGGATGGATCACGAGGCCATGGGGGTTTTCCCACGATGGGAGTTGTGAGAAGCTCCCAACTGCAAAGATTCTTCTGCAGGACAATTGAGACCTGTTGGTTGGCTCCAGGACAAGTTTCCGTGCAGGGTTCTAAGGATGGATGGCAGTGTAGCCCACCTCGCATTCCAATTGTCTCCAAGCAACAAGAGAGGTTAGATCTGCTGGATCTGGGGGAGCATCCGAGGAGACTGAGTTGAAATGGACTCTCCCGTGGATGTGTCCTAATATGATTTTGTGTGTATGGAGACCTGGAATGAATCGTTGGCACTGGGGCCCTGAAGGGTTCTCCTAAAGAGAGGCTTGCACACAGCTCCATCGTGCAAGTTTCCCATGTGTTGATGAGATTTGTTCTGATGGTTGAGTCAAGAAACAGGCATATGCTGTTATTGAAATGCAGGCCTCTGAGGAGAGATGCCTGGAAGCCAAACCAATGGTTCTGATAGGTGCCTAGGGGCTTGTTCGTTTTTTTTTTTTTTTACCTCTGGGGACATCAGTCTACGGGTCTGAGTGCAGGTAGGTGCTCAGATGTGCCCAGATTGCCCCTGTTGTCATGGGAAGCCACAAATATTGGGATGGCCTCAGGGACCTTGGAGGTTTATCCTATTAGTAGGGTTGTGGCCATTGGAATGGGCACATACAATTCCCTTGGAGAGGGCAAGCACAGTCGTCAGGTTTGGCTCCAGGGGCCTGAGCCTGTAGGGTGTGTAGGCTAGGGCTGTTTGGACAGTTGTCTGAAAACAGAAACTCTTCTTATGTTTCGGGTCATAGGAATGGCAGGACTGATCTACAGACCATGAGGAGAACTCTTCGGGATATGAAAAAATGACAGGTGTGAGGCTCTTGCTCAAGTTTTTGTCTCTGTATATCGTGTGTCTCATTGTCGTGAAATTTCCGGGTGACTTCATGGGAAATGGACGAGTCTTACTCTCTGGGGGTTTGGCCCGGTCCAAAGAGTTTGGGGTCATTCTGTGGGATGGAATACGTCCGTTGTTCTGTTGTTGTTGATTTTTTTGTTTTGTTTTTCAAACTCAGGTGTTCCACCAAATGAGGGATTCCAGAGTAGAGCCCTGGGGAGGGGCATCTGGAAAACCAGAAATCTGGTTAAAATTGGGGCCTAGGGACATGTCAAGCCCATTATGACCTCTAATGGTCCAGCCACTAGAGGACGTACTAGAGGACAGGACTCACGCTGAGGGTCACAATGCGTGTTTATTCCCTCGTCGCACTTAAGAATGGGCGGGGCCTCAGGGTGAATGCTGGTTTTTCCTACACTGAGCGTTGGACCACATGCCAACCACAAGGTTTCTTGCCATGGGTAAGGAAGAGTTCTGATTTCTGCATCACAGTCACCCCAGGGCAGTGATTGGAGATAAGGTCTAGGTTCTGAAGCCTGAAAACTGACGTAGGGAAGAGATGATGACCTAAGGCCATGGCGGGTCTGATGTGCTCAGTGTGCGGTCAGCTGTCTGGGTGTTGGTCACGAGGTCCGGGCTCAGTTTGTCAGACAGTGCATTAGTGCCCAGGTTATACTACATATTTTGGGTGCATTCGAGTGCCGTGTAGGTTTATATCTGAGGAACTCTTCAGGATATGAAGAATGAGCGAGTCTGAGGCGCGTGCTCAGGCTTTTGTCTCTGTATTTTGTATCAGTGATGGCCGTGGAATGTTGGGGAGGCCTCATGGGCCATGGACGAATCTTGCTCTCTGTGGATTTGGCCCGATCCAAATTGTTTTTTCGTCAATCTGTGGGATGGGAGGACTCCTTTCAGGTTTGTTACATAAGGTGTCCCACCAAAAGAGGAATTCCAAAGCAGAGCCCTGGGGAAGAGTTAAAGGACAACCCGAACTGTGGTTAAAAATTGGGCCCTAGGGGCATGGCATGCCCAATATGCTGTCTCTCCATCCAGCCACTGAGAGGCCTTACCTGAGGACTGGGCTCAGGCTGAGGGTCACAATGTGTGTTTGTGACCAATGTGGCCCGCAACCATGGGCGGGGCCTCTTGGGCCACACTGGTTTCAACGACACTGAACCTTGGACCACATGCGAACCACAGGGTTTCTTGCCATGGGGAAAGAGGTCTGAATTCTGCATCATTTTCAATCCCGGGCCGTGATTGGTGATAAGGTCTAGGTTCTGAAGCCTGAAAACCGAGGTTGAGAAGATATGACGATCTAAGGCCAAGGTGGGTCCGATGAGCTCAGTGTGCGGCCAGCAGTCTGGGTGTGGCCAAAAGGACCAGGCCAAGGCTGAGTCCGAAAGGGCATTAGTGCCCAGGTCAGCCTATATATTTGGGGTCCAGCCGAATAGCGTGCAGGTGGATCCTCATTTGGGTTTCTGGGTAGCCCCAGAGGGCAATGTTTTTCTTCTGGAGGGCAGGCAGAGTGCTTCATTTTAGTTCTGGATTCCCAAACTGGAGGGCTTGTGGGCCAGTAGTCTGAGGATGGAGTCTGAGAACCCAATCTAAGCCTAGGTTTCTGGGTGAGGATATGGCAGGCACAATCTACAGACCTGAATTGAGATATCGTGCATCAGAAGTCAGGGCGAGGATCAGACGATCGCTCAGGTTGGACATTCTGTCCCTGATGGCCCCTTCTAGAAGGGGGTGTGGATCACGAGGCCATGGTTGTTTTCCACGATGGGAGTTGTGAGAAGCTCCCAAGTGTAAAGATTCTTCTGCAGGACAATTGAGACCTGTTGGTAGGCTCCAGGACAAGGATTCCAAGCAGGGTTCTAAGGATTGATGGCTGGGTAGCCCACCTCACATTCCAATTGTCTCCAAGCAACAAGACAGGTTAGATCTGCTGGATCTGGGGGAGCAACCGAGGAGGTAGAGTTGAAATGGACTCTCCCGTGGATGTGTCCTAATATGATTTTGTGTCTATGGAGACCTTGGAATGAAGCGGTGGCACTGGGGCCCTGAAGGCTTCTCCTAAAGAGAGGCTTTCACACAACTCCATCATGCAAGTTTCCCATATGTAGATGAGATTTGTTCTGATGGGTGAGTCAAGAAACAGCCATATGCTGTTATTGAAATCCAGGCCTCTGAGGGGAGATGCCTGGAAACCAAAGCAATGGATCCGATAGGTGCCTAGGGGCCTCTTCGTACCTTTTTACCTCTGGGGACATCAGTCTACGGGTCTGAGTGCCGGTAGGTTCTAACATGGGCCCAGAGTGCCCCTGTTTGTCCTGGGAAGCCACAAATATTGGGATGGCCTCAGGGACTTTGGAGGTTTATCCTCTCTGTAGGGTTGTGGCCATTGGAATGGGCACATACAATTCCCTTGGAGAGGGCAGGCACATTCGTTAGGTTTAGCTCCAGGGGCCTGAGCCTGTAGGGTGTGTAGGCCAGAGCTGTTTGGACAGTTGTCTGAAAACACAAACTCGGCTTATGTTTTGGGTCATAGGTGTGGCAGGAGTGATCTACAGACCATGAGAGGAACTCTTCGGGATATGAAAAAAGGGCGAGCCTGAGGCTCTTGCTCATGTTTTTGTCTCTGGATATCGGGTCACTCATGGTCGTGAAATTTCTGGGTGACTTCATGGGAAATGGACGAGTCTTACTTTCTGGGGGTTTGGCCCCGTCCAAAGAGTTTGGGGTCATTCTGTGGGATGGAATAAGTCCGTTGTTTTGTTGTTGTTGATGTGTTTTGTTTTGTTTTTCAACCTCAGGTGTCCCACCAAATGTGGGATTCCAGAGTTGAGCCCTGGGGAGGGGCGACTGTACAACCGGAAATCTGGTTAAAAATAGGGGCCTAGGGACTTGTCAAGCCCATTATGACATCTAATGGTCCAGCCACTGAGAGGACGTACTAGAGGACAGGACTGACACTGAGGGTCACAAGGCGTTTTTATGCCCTCGTCGCACTCAAGAATGGGCGGGGCCTCATGGTGAATGCTTGTTTCTCCTACACTGAACGTTGGACAACATGCCAACCACAAGGTTTCTTGCCATGGGTAAGGAAGAGTTCTGATTTCTCAATCACAGTCACCCCTGGGCAGTGATTGGAGATAAGGTCTAGGATCTGAAGCCTGAAAACTGAGGTAGGGAAGAGATGATGACCTAAGGCCATGGCGGGTATGATGTGCTCAGTGTGCGGTCAGCTGTCTGGGTGTTGGTCACGAGGTCCTGGCTCAGGTTGTCAAACAGTGCATTAGTGCCCAGGTTAGACTATATATTTTGGGTGCATTCGAGTGCCGTGTAGGTTCTTATCTGAAGAACTCTTCAAGATATGAAGAATGAGCGAGTCTGAGGCACGTGCTCAGGCTTTTGTCTCTGGATTTTGTATCAGCGATGGCCGTGGAATGTTGGGGAGGCCTCATGGTCCATGAACGAATCTTGCTCTCTTTGGATTTAGCCCGATCCCAATTGTTTTTCGTCAATATGTGGGATGGGAGGACTCCTTTTAGGTTTGTTACCTTAGGTGTCCCATCAAAAGATGAATTCCAAAGCAGAGCCCTGGGGAAGAGTGAAGGGTGAACACGAAATATGGTTAAAATTTGGGGCCTTGGGTCCATGGCAAGAAACCTTGTGGTTGGCATTTTGTCCAAGGTTCAGTGTACTTGAAACCAGTGTGGCCCATGAGGCCCCGCCCATGCTTGCGGGCCACATGGTCACAAACACACATTGTGACCCTCAGCCTGAGCCCAGTCCTCAGGTAAGGCCTCTCAGTGGCTGGATGGAGAGACAGCATATTGGGCTTGCCATGCCCCTAGGCCCCAATTTTTAACCATAGTTCGGGTTGTCCCTTCACTCTTCCCCAGGGCTCTGCTTTGGAATTCCTCTTTTGGTGGGACACCTGAGGTAACAAACCTGAAAGGAGTCCTCCCATCCCAAAGATTGATGAATAACAATTGGGCGGGCCAAATCCACAGAGAGTAAGATTCGTCCATGGCCTATGACGCCTCCCCAACATTCCACGGCCATCCCTGGTACACAATCCAGGGACAAATGCCTGAGCACGCGCCTCAGACTCGCTCATTCTTCTTATCCTGAAGAGTTCTTCAGATAAGAACCTACACGGCATTCGAAGGCACCCAAAATATATTGTCTAACCTGGACACTAAAGCACTGTCTGACAACCTGAGCCCAAATCGTGACCAACACCCAGACAGCTGACCGCACACTGATCACATCAGACCCGCCATGGCCTTAGGTCATCATCTCTTCCCTACCTCAGTTTTCAGGCTTCAGAACCTAGACCTTATCTCCAATCACTGCCCAGGGGTGACTGTGTTGCAGAAATCAGAACTCTTCCTTACCGATGGCAAGAAACCTTGTGGTTGGCATGTTGTCCAACGTACAGTGTAGGAGAATCCAGCATTCACACTGAGGTCCCGCCCATTCTTGAGTGCGACGAGGGCATAAACACGCATTGTGACCCTCAGCGTGAGTGCTGTCTTCTAGTACGTCCTCTCAGTGGCTGGACCATTAGATGTCATAATGGGCTTGACATTTCCTTAGGCCCCAATTTTTAACCAGATTTCCGGTTGTCCAGTCGCCCCTCCCCAGGGCACTACTCTGGAATCCCCTATTTGGTGGGACACCTGAGGTTGAAAAACAGAACATAACAAACCAACAACAACAGAACAACGGACTTCTACCATCCCACAGAATGACCCCAAACTCTTTGGACGGGGCCAAACCCCCAGAGAGTTAGACTCGTCCATTTCCCATGAAGTCACCCGGAAATTTCACGACCCTGAGTGACACGATATCCAGAGACAAAAACTTGAGCAAGAGCCTCACACTCGCCCTTTTTTCATTTCCCGAAGAGTTCTCCTCATGGTCTGTAGATCAGTCCTGCCATACCTATGACCCGAAACATAAGCCGAGTTTTTGTGTTTTCAGACAACTATCCAAACAGCCCTGTCTTACACACCCTACAGGCTCAGGCCCCTAGAGCCAAACCTGACGACTGTTCTTGAGCTCTCCAAGGGAATTGTATGTGCCCATTCCAATGGCCACAACCCTACTAATAGGATAAACCTCCAATGTCCCTGAGGCCATCCAAATATTTGTGGCATACCGGGACAAACAGGGGCAATCTGGGCCCATCTGAGCACCTACCGGCACTCAGACCCGGAGACTGATGTCCCCAGAGTTAAAAAGGAACGAACAGGCCCATAGGCACCTATCGCATCTATTGCTTTGGTTTCCAGGCATCTCTCCTTAGAGATCCTTAGAACCCTTAGAACCGTGCTCTTGCGTCGTTCCTTTGGGGCATCCTTGAGCCATCCAACAGGTGTCGACTGTCCCACAGGAGTCCTTGTTCATGGACCACCTCACAACTCATATCATGGAAAGCTTCCAAGGTCACATGATGGCCCCAATCTTAATGAAGTCGGATCATGGAAAGAAACTCCAACCTGAGCCAACTTCTGATCCATTGCTTTGGTTTCTATGTATCTCTCCTCAGAGGCCTGGTTTCCAATATCAGAATATGGGGGGTTCCTAAGGAAACAATCAGAACAGGTCTCATCTCCACATGAGAAACTTGCTCTTTGGAGCTGTGTCAATACCTCAGGTTAGGAGGATCCTTCAGGGCGCTGGCACCATGGCCCAATTCCAAGGTCTCCAAGGACACAAACTTACATTATGATCCATCCTCAGGAGAGTCCATTTCAAATCAGCCCCCTCGGCTGCTCACCCAGAGCCAGCAGATCAAACCTGCCTTGTCACTAGGAGACAGTTGGAAAGCGAGGTGGGCTGCCCAGGCATCCATCCTTAGAATCCTGCTCTGGAGAATTTCTTTATGGGACGTCTTGAATCCAACCAACCTGTCTTGACTGTCTCGCAGAATGAATCCTTTGGTTTGAAGCATCACACAATCCCACTGAGAGAAAACCTCCATTTCCTCAGGATGCCCCACACCTTCATAAATGGGCCATCATGGACAGAAACTCCATCCTAAGCCAAAGTCTGATCCGCGCCCTGAATTCAGAAGCACGAGATCTCGATTCAGCACTTGAGAGTGTGCCTGCTGTGCCCTCGCCCCGAAACCTAAGCCTAACTTGTGTTCTCAGACTTCCGTGTTCACAATCCTGGCCACACCCCTCCAGTTTGGCAATTCTGGAGACACAATGCAGCACTCTGCCTGCCCTCCAGAAGAAAAATGTTGCCCTATAGGGCTAACCAGAAACGCCAAATGAGTAACAACCTGCATGCCACTCGACCATACCCCAATTATACAATCTAGCCTGTGCACTAAAGACCTGTGTGACACAGCCTGAAGGCAGACCTCCAGTCCAACACCCAGACAGCTGGCCGTACACTGAGCATATCAAACCCACAATGGCTTTCGGCCATCATCTCTACCCAACCTCAGTTTTCACCTTCAGAACCTAGACCTTATCTCCACTCACTGCTCAGGAGTGAACGTGATACAAGAATCAGAACTTCTCCTTCGCCATGGCAAGAAACCTTGTGGTTGGCATGTGGTCCAACGTTCATTGTAGGAGAAAGCAGCATGGACTATGAGGCCCCACCTATCCCTGAGGGCTACAATTTGCACAAACACACATTGTGACCTTAGGCGTGAGCCCTATCCTCATGTAAAGCCTCTTAGTGACTGGAACAACAGCCCACATATGGGGCTTGCCAAGCCCCTAGTCCCCCAATATCAACCAGAGTTAGAGATGTCTAGTCACCCCTACTCAGGGCTCTGCTCTGGAAACCCTCTTTGGTGGGACACCTGAGGTAAAATAAAAAATACAGAAAGGACTCTTCCCATCCACAGAATGATCCCAACCACTTGGGATCAGGCCAAATCACCAGAGAAAGACATGTCCATGGCCCTTGAGGACACCCCGACATTCCACGGCCACCGTAGGCACAAAATCCAGAGACAAAAGCCTGAGCAAACGCCTATACTCGCCCTTTGTTCATAGCCCGGAAAATTCTCACGGTCTGTAGATCGAGCCTTCATACATACATCCCCAAACCTAAGCTGAGTTTGTGTTTTCAGACTTCTGTCCCCACAGTCCTGGCCCACACACCATCCAAGCTGGGGCCCCTGGAGCCACACCTGAGGACTGTGGCTTCCCTCTCCAGGGGAATTCTGCCATTTCCATTGGCCACAACGCTATAGATTAGGAGAAACCTCCAAACTCCCCGAGGCCATCCCAATAGTGTTGGCTGCCCAGGACAAAATGGGATGATCTTTCACAAGTTAGGAAACTACCTCCACTCAGACCCAGAGACAGATATCCCCATAGAATAAGATTGAACTGGACAGGCACTTAGGCCCTAATCAGATCCATTGCTTTTGTTTCCAGGCATCTCTCCTCAGAGGCCTGGTTACCAATACCAGCTTATGGGGGATTACTGAGGCACTCATAGAAAAATCTCGTCTCCACATAGGAAATGTACTCTTTGGAGCTCTATAAAAACCTCTGTTTAGGAGAATCTTTCAGGGCCCCGGATCAAGCGCCCCATTCCAAGGTCTCCATGGACTTAAACCCACATTATGATCTATCCTCGGTAGAGTCCATGTCAACTCATCCCCCTTGGTTTCTCCCCCAGGGCCTGCAGATCAAACCTGCCTTGTTGCTAGGAGACAACTAGAATGGGAGGCGGGCTGCCCAGGCATCCATCCTTAGAACCCTACTCTGGAGTCGTTCCATATGGGACATCCTAGAGCCATCCAACAGGTCTCAAGTGTCCCACAGAAGGAATTTTTGCAGTCTGGTGCATCTCACAACTCCCATTGTGGGAAAATCTTCATGGCCTCTTGAGACGCTCCACTTTATAAAGGGGCCATCATGGACAGAAACTCCAACCTGAGCAAACGTCTGATATTCGCCCTGGCTTCAGGTGCATGAGATCTTGATTCAGCTCTGCAGAGTGTGCCTTCTGTGCCCTCACCCCAAAAACTAAGCCTAGCTTGTGTTCTCAGACTACCGTCCTCACACCCCTGGCCCAAAAGCCCAACAGTTTGGCAATACTGGGGCCACAATGCAGCACTCTGCCTGCCCTCCAGAAGAAAAACGTTGCCTTATGGAGCTACCTAGAAACCCGAATGAGGATCAACTGAACGCCACTCGACTGCACCCCAAATATACAGTCTACCCTGTCTAATGCCCTGTCTGACACAGCATGAGCCCACACCTCCAGGCCTACGCTCAACAGCTAGCCACACAAGAGCTCATTATACCCATCAGGTGCTTAGGTCTTCATCTCTTCCCTACCTCCGTTTTCAGGTTTCAGAACCTACACCTAAACTCCAATCACTGTCCAGGGGTAAACGTGATGCAGAAATCACAACTCTTCCTTCGCCATGGCCGGCAACCTTGTGGTTGGCATATTCTCCAACGTTCAGTGTAGGAGAATCCAGCGTGGCCCATGAGGCCCTTCCCATGCTGGAGGGCCTTGTTGGGCACAAATAGGCATTGTGAACCTCAGCATGAGCCCTGTCCTCAAGGAAGACCTCTCAGTGTCTGAATCAAGAGCCCACATATTGGACTTGCCATGCCCCTAGGCCCCCAAACTTAAACAGAGGTGGGGTTATCCAGTTGTCCCTACCAAGGACTATGCTCTGGAATCCCTCTTTTATTGGCACACATGAGGTACATAAAATAAAAAAAAAAAAACAGAAAGGATTCCTCCCATCCCACAGAATGTACCCAAACTCTTGGGATTGGGTTAAATCCTCAGAGAAGGAAAGCCATCCACAACCCATGAGGCCACGCCAGGATTCGACCCACATAGTTGACACAAATCCAGAGACAAAACCTGAGCAAGCACCTCAAACTCACCCTTTTTCATATCCCGAAGTGTTATCACGGTCTATAGATTGGGCGTGCCATACCTATGTCCCCTATCCTAAGCGGAGTTTGTGTTTTCAGACTTCTGTCCCCACAGGCCTGGCCCCCACACACCCTCAAGGCTGGGCCCATAGAGCCAAACTCAGAACTGTGCCTGCCCTCTCCAGGGGATTTCTGCCCATTCCATTGGCCACAATCCTATAGATTAGGAGAAACTCCAAAGTCCCGAGGCCATTCCCAATATTATAGGCTGCCCAGGACAAACAGGGGCGATCTGAAACAAGCCGAGCAACTACCTCCCCTCAGATCCATAGACACGTATCCCCAGGAAGGAGATTGAACCGGACAGGCACCTAGGCCCTAATCATATCCATTGCTTTTGTTTCCAGGCATCTCTCCTCAGAGGCCTGGTTTCCAATACCAGCATATGGGAGATTCCTTAGGCACTCATCAAAAAACAATTTTCTTCTCTACATAGGAAACGTACTCTTTAGAGCTCCATCAAAACCTCCGGTTATGAACATCCCTCAAGGCCCCAGATCAAGCACCCCATTCCAAGGTCTCCATGGCCACAAATGCACATTATGACCCATCCTCAACTCACCCATTTCAAAACACACGCCTCGGTTACTCCCATAGATCCAGCAGATCGAACTTGCCTTGGCGCTATGAGACACCTGGAATGGGAGGCAGGCTGCCCAGGCATCCATCCTTAGAACCCTGCTCTGGATAACTTCCTTATGGGATGTCCTGGAGCCATCCAGCAGGTCTCGACTGTCCCACGGAAGGAATCATTGCGGTTTGGAGCATCTCACAATTCCCATCGTGGGAAAACCTCCATGGCCTCGTGACACCCTCCCCTTCATGAAGGGGCCGTCATGGACAGAAACTCCAACCTGAGCCAACGTCTGATCCTAGCTCTGTCTTCAGGTACACGGGATCTCGAATCATCTCTGTAGAGGGTTCCTGCCGTCCCCTCACCCCGAAATCTAAGTCTGGCTTGTGTTCTCAGAATTTTTTCCTCACACTCCTGGCCCACAAGCCTTCCAGTTTGGGAATTCTGGAGCCACTATGTGGCACTGTGTCTTCCTTCCAGAAGAAAAACGTTGCCCTCTGGGGCTACCCAGTAACCACAAATGAGTACCAACCTGCACGAAACTCGACTGCACCCCAATGATACAGTCTAGCCTGGGCACTAATTCCCTGTCTGCCACAGCCTGAGCCTGCACCTCCCAACCCACACTCAACAGCTGGCCGAACACTGAGCACATGAGACACACCATGGCCTTAGGTCTTCATCTCTTTCCAACCTCAGTTTCCAGGCTTCAGAACCTAGACCTTAAATCCAATCACAGTCCAGGAGTGAAAGTGTTGCTGAAATTAGAACTCCTTCTTCCCCATGGCCAGAAAACTTGTGGTTGCCATATTGTGCAATGTTCAGTGTAGGAGAAACCAGCATGGTACATTAGGCCACGCCCTGACTTGAGGGGCTCCTTGGGCACAAAAACACATCGTGAAACTCAATGTGAGCCCTATGCTCAAGGAAGGCCTCTCAGTGTCTGGACCAAGAGCCCAGATATGGGGCCTGCCATGTTCTTAGGTACCAATGTTAACCAGAGTTCTGGTTGTCCAGTCACCCCTCCCCAGGACTCTGCTGTGGAATCCCTCTTTTGGTGGTCCACCTGAGGTAAAAAAAAAAAAAAAAAAAAAAAAAACAGAAAGGCCTCCTCCCTTCCCACAGAATGACCCCAAACTCTTGGGATTGGTTCAAATCCCCAGAAAGGGAGCCTCATCGATGGCCCATGAGGACACCCAGACATTCCATGGCAATCGGTGACACATATCCAGAAAAAAAAATAAGCATGAGCAAGCACCTCACTTTCGCCCTTAGTTCATATCCCGAAGAGTTCTCCTCACGGTCTATATATCGGGCCGGCCATACTTACAGACCCAAACCTAAGTGGAGTTTGTGTTTTCAGACTTTTGTCCAAATAGCCCTGGACCACACACGCTCCACACTTGGGTCCCTGGAACCACTCCTCAGGACTGTGCTTCCCTTTCAAGAGAATTCTTCCCATTCCATTGGCCACAACCTTGCAAATTAGGAAAAACCTCCAAAGTTACCGAGGCTATCCCAATAGTGTAGGCAGCCCAGGACAAACAGGTGTGATCTCAAACCAGCTGAGCAACTACCTCCACTCAGACAAAAGATGTCCCCAGAGAAGAATATTGAACCGGACAGGCCCCTAGGCCCTAATCAGATCCATTGCTTTGGTTTCCAGGCATCTCTCCTCAGAGGCCTCATTTCTAATACCAGACGAGAACAAATCTCGTCTCCCCATGGAAAACTTGCTCATTGGAGCTTTGTTATAACCTCTGGTTAGGAGAATCCTTCAGGGCCCTGGTGCCACTGCCCCATACCAAGGTCTCAATGGACTCAAACCAACATTAAGACCATCCTCAGGAAAGTCCATTTCAACTCATTTAAGACCATCCTCAGGAAAGTCCATTCCAACTCAGCCCCCTCTGATGCTACCCCAAGCCAGCAGATCAAACGTTTCTTGTTGCTAGGAGACAATTGGAATTGAGGCTGTCTGCCCAGGCATCCATACTTAGAACCCTGTTCTGGAAAAATACCTTATGAGACGTCCTGGAGCCATCCAACAAATCTTAATTGTCCCACAGAAGGAATCCTTGCGGTTTGGAGCATCCCACAACTCTAATAGAGGGAAAAAAACCCCCATGGCCTCACAATGCCCCCCCTTTCATGAAGGGGCCAACATGGATAGAAACTCCAACCTGAGCCAAAGTCTGATCCTCGACCTGACTTCAGACTCATGAGATCTCAATTCAGCTCTGCAGAGTGTGCCTGCCATGTCCATTCCCCGAAACCTAAGCCTAGCTTGTGTTCTCAGACTTCCGTCCTCACTCTCCTGGCCCACAAGCCCTCCAGTTTGGGAATTCCGAAGCCACAATGCAGCAGTCTGCCTGCCCTCCAGAAGAAAAACTTTGCCCTATACTGCTAATAAGAAACCCCAAATGATTATCTAATGCATGCCACTCGACTGTAAAGCAATTATACAGCCTACCCTGAATACGAATGCCCTGTCTGGCACAGCCTGAGACAAGACATCCCAAACGACACCTAGACAGCTGGCTCCAATCTGGACACAAGGGACCCGCTATGGCTATAGTTCGTCATCTCTTCCCAACGTCGGTTTTCAGGCTTCAGAACCTAGACCTTATCTCCAATCACTGCCCAGGGGTGAACGTGATGCAGAAATTAGAATTCCTCCTTCCCCATGGCCAGTAACCTTGTGGTTGGCATGTTGTCCAACGTTCAATGTGGGAAAACCTGCATTGTTGGAAAGGCCACGCCAGTGCTTGAGGGCCGCCTAGGGCACAGACATGCATTGTGACCTGTAGCGTGAGTCCCGTATTAAAGTAACGCCTCTCAGTGGCTGGACCAAGATCCTGCATATGGGGCTTGTCATATCCATAGGCCCCCAGGCTTGACTAGAGAGCGAGTATTCCCGTTGTCAGTACCCACTGCTATGCTTCAGAATCCCTCTACTGGGGGGACACATGAAGCAGAAAACAGGACTCTTCCCTTCCCACAGAATGACCCCAAACTCTTGGGGGCTGGACAAACTACCAGAGAGGGAGACTTCTACGACCCATGAGGCAACTCCTACATTAAACGGCCATTGTGGACAAAATATCCAGAGACAAAAGACTGAGCGACTGCCTCCCTCTCACCCTTCTTTCATATCCAGAGGAGCTCCCCTCACGGACTGTAGATCAGGCCTGCCATAACCTCGGCCCCAAACCTGAGCTGAGTTTGGGTTTTTGGATGTCTGTCTGCACAGCCGTGGCCCACACCGCCTCCAGGCTGGGGTCTCTGGAGCCACACCACAGAACTGTGCTCTCTCCTAAGAAACTGCCCATTCCATTGGCCACAAATCTACAGAATAGTAGAAACCTCGAGGTCCCCAAGGACATCCCACTACCGCAAGCCGCACTTGACAAACAGGGGCATTATGACACCAGCTGAGCAACTACTACCTCCATGCAGACACACAGACTGATATCCGCAGAGACAGAAGATTGAACCAGGCAGGCCCCTAGGCCCTATTATGAACTCTGGCTTTGGTGTCCAGGTATCACTCCTCAGAGGCCTGGGTTCGAAGACCAGCATATGGGGCTATCCTGAGGCACCAGACAGAACACCTCTCATCTCCACATGGAAAGCTTCCTTGTTGGAGTTGTGTCAAACCCTTCGGGTTAGAGAATCCTGCAGAATCCCTCAGCTACTGCCACATTCAAGGTCTCCATGGCCACCAACCCACATTATGACTCATCCTCAGGAAAGACCATTTAAACTCGGCCGTCTGGGTAGCTCACCCAAGAGCCCGCAGATTGAGCGTGCCTTGTCTCGACCAGGCAATGGGAAGGTGAGTTGGCCTTTCTCGGCATCCATGCTTAGGCCCCTGCTCTCGAGTCTTTCTGTATGGGGCATCCTGGAACCATCCAATAGTACTCGACTGTCCTGAAGAAGGAAACTTTGAAGTTTGGAGCAGCTCACAACTCCCAGCGTAGGGAAACCTCCCTGGCCTCATGAAGCCCCCAACCCTTCAGGAAGGGGCCGTCATGGACACAAACTCCAGCTTGAGGCAACATCTGATCCTCGCCCTGACCTCAGATGCAGGAGATCTCGATTCAGCCTCTGCACAGTGGGCCCAAACCTCGTGCTCCCTTGTGTTTTCAGACTTCCTTCCTCACACTCCTGGCAAAAATGTCCTCAAGACTTGGAATTCTGGAACCAAAATGCAGCCCTATGCTGGCCCTCCAGAAGAAAAACGTTGCTCTATGGGGATCTCCATAAACCCCAAATGAGGATCAACCTGCTCGGTTCTCGACCTCACCCCAATTGGATTGTTCGGGTTGTCCATTCATCCCTCCCCAGAGATCTGCTTTGGAATCCCTCTTTTGGTGGGACACCTGAGGTAACACAAAACTAAAAGGACTCCTCCCATCCTTCAGATTGACCCCAAACAATTGGGATTGGACCAAATTCACAGAGAGGAAGTCTCGTCCATGGCCCATGAGGCCTCCCCGAGATTCCACAGCCATCGTTGACAACAAATCCAGAGACAAAAGTCTGAGCAAGCGCCTCACACTCGCTCTTTTGTCGTATCCCAAAGAGTTCTCCTCACGGTCTGTAGATCGGGCCTTCCATACCTACTTGCCAAACCTAAGACGAGTTTGTGTTTTCAGACTTCTGTCCCCACATTCCTGGCCCACAGACCCTTCAGGCTGGGGCCCCTGGAGCCACACATCAGGACTGTGCCTGTCCATACCACGGGAATTCTGCCCATTCCATTGTCCACAATCGTACAAATTAGGAAAAACCTCCAGAGTCCCCAAGGACATCCCAATAATGTACGCCGCCCAGGACAAACAAGGGTCATCTGAAACCAGCTGAGCATCTACCTCTACTCAGCTGAGCATCTACATCTACTCAGAGAAGAAGATTGAATCAGACAGGCCCCTAGGCCTGAATCAGATTCATTGCTTTCGGTTACAGGTATCTCTCCTCAGAGGCCTGGTTTCCAATATTAGCATATGGGGATTTCATGAGGCAGCAATCAGAACAAATCTCTTCTCCACATGGGAAAATTATCCTTTGAATATGTCTCAAAACCTCCAGTTAGGAGAAGCCTTCAGGGCCTGTGTGCCACTGCCCCATTACAAGGTCTCCATAGACACAAAAAACACATTAGAACCCATCCCCAGGAGAGTCCATTTCAACTGAGCGTATTCGGTTGCTCCGCGAGATCCAGCAGACCTAACTTGTCTTGTTGCTAGGAGACAATTGGAATGTGAGGTGGCCTACCCCGCCATCCATCCTTAAAACCCTGCTCGGAATCGTTGGCCTGGAGCCAACCAACAGGTCTCAATTGTCCTGCAGAAGAATCTTTGCAGTTGGGAGCATCTCACAACTCCCATCGTGAGAGAACCCCCATGGCCACATGATCCCCCCCCTTCATAAAGGGGCCATCAGGGACATAAGGTCCAACCTGAGCGATCGTCTGATCCTCACCCTGACTTAAGATGCACGAGATCTCGGTTCAGGTCTGTAGATTGTACCTGCCATGTCCTCACCCAGAAACCTAAGCTTTTGTTGTGTCCTCAGACTTCTGTCCACAGACTACTGGCTCACAAGCCCTCCAGTTTGGCAATCCAGAACTACAATGCAGCACAATACCTGCCCTGCAGAAGAAATACATTGCCCTCTGGGGCTACCTAGAGACCCCAAATGAAGATCAACTTGCACGACACTTAGCTATACCCAAAAAATATAGGATGACCTGGACAATAATGCACTTTCTGACACAGCCTGAGCCTGGAACTCCTGGGCCCACCCAGACAGCTGGCTACAAACTGAGAACTTCAGACCCCCCATGGCCTTAGGTCGTTATCCCTTCCCAACCTCAGTTTTCAGGTTTCAGAACCTAGACCTTATCTCCAATCAATGCCCAGGTTTGAAAATGATGCAGAAATCAGAACCTTCCCGATGGCAGGAAAAAACGTGTGGTTGGCTTGTTGTCCAACGTTCAGTGTAGTGGAAACCAGTGTGTCCCTTGAGGCCCGCCATTGCTCGCGGTCCAGATAGTTAGCAAACACACATTGTGACCGTCATCCTTAGCCCAGTCCTCAGGTAAGGCCTTTCAGTGGCTGGATGGAGAGAGCATATTGGGCTTCCCATTCACCTAGGCCCCAATTTTTAACCATAGTTCCTGTTGTCCCTTCACTCTTCCCCAGGGCTCTGCTTTGGAATTCCTCTTTTGGTGGGACACCTGATGTAACAACCCTGAAAGGAGTCCTCCATCCAACAGATTGACGAAAAACAATTGGGATCGGGCGAAATCCACAGAGAGCAAGATTCGTCCATGGTCCATGAGGCCTCCTAGACATTCCACGGCCATCGCTGATGCAAAATCCAGAGACAAAAGCCTAAGCAAGCGCCTCAGACTCGCACTATCTTCATATCCTGAAGATGTCTTCTCATTGTTTGTAGATCGGGCCTGCCATACCGACGTCCCCAACATAAGCTGAGTTTGTGTTTTCAGACTTCTGTCCTCAAAGTCCTGGGCCACATACCATCCAGGCTGGGGACCCTGGAGCCACACATTAGGACTGTGCCTATCCAATCCATGGGAATTCTGCCCATTCCATTGTCCAAAATCGTACAAATTAGGAGAACCCTCCAAAGTCCCTGAGGCCATTCCAATAGTATACGTCGCCCGGGACAAAAAAGGGCAGTCTGACACCAGCTGAGCATCTAACTCCACTCATTCCCTAGAAGGATGTCCCCAGAGAAGAAGATTGAACCAGACAGGACCTTAGGCCAAAATCGGATCCATTGCTTTGGTTTACAGGCATACTCCTCAAAACCCTGGATTCCAATACAAGCATTGGGGTTTTCCTGAGGCACCCATCTGAACAAACCTCGTCTCCACAAGGAAACTTGTGCATGGGAGCTATGTCAAAAGCTGAGGAGAATACTTCAGGGTCGGTGCCACCGCCCCATTCCAAGGCCCTCATGGACACAAACACACATTAGACCCATCCTCAGGAAAGTCCATTTCAACTCAGCCACCCCGGTTGCTCCCGCAGAGCCATCAGATCTAAACCGTCTTGTCGCTAGGAGACAATGGGAATGCGAGGCGGGCTTCCCAGGCATCCATCCTCGAACGTTGGTCTCGACTCATCCATATGGGATGTCCTGGAGCTGTCCAACAGGTCTCAATTGTCCCGCAGAAGGAATCCTTGGAGGGGGCATCCCACCACTCCCAATGTGAGAAAACCTCCACGGCCTCGAGATTCGGCTCCCTTTATGAAGGGGCCGTCATTAACAGAAAATCCAAGCTGAGCCAACGTCTGATCCTCGCTCTGACTTCAGATGCATGAGATATTGCTTCAGATCTTCAGGGGGTACATGCCATGCCCTCGGCCTGAAACCCAAGTCTAGCTGTCCCTAGGACCCAATTTTAACCAGATTTCTGTTTGTCCAATCGCCCCTCCTCAGGGCTCTACTCTGGAATCCCTCATTTGGGGGGACTCAGAGTTTGAAAAACAAAACAAAACAAAAGAACAACAAAAAACGGACTTCTTCCATCCAGCAGAATGACCCCAAAGTCTTTGGATTGGGCCAAACCCCCAGGGAGTAAGACTCGTCCATTTCCCATGAAGTCACCCGGAAATTTCATGACCATGAATGGCATGATATCCAGAGCAAGAGCCTCACACTCGCCCTTTTTTCATATCCCGAAGAGTTCTCCTCATGGTCTGTAGATCAGTCCTGCCATATATATGACCCGAAACATAAGTCGAGTTTCTGTTTTCAGACAACTCCCAAACAGCCCTGGCCTACACAGCCTACAGGCTTAGGCCCCTGGAGCCAAGCTGAGGACTGTACTTGCCCTCTCCAAGGGAATTCTGTGTGCCCATTCCAATGGCCACAACGCTACTAATAGGATAAACCTCCAAAGTCCCTGAGGCCATCACAATAGTGGTGGCTTCCCTGGACAAACAGGAGCAATCTGAGCCCATCTGAGAACCTACCTGCACTCAGACTTGTAGACTGATATCCCCAGAGGTAAAAAGGAAAGAACAGGCCCCTAGGCCCTAATCGGATCCATTGCTTTGTTTTCCAGGCATCTCTCCTCAGAGGCCTGGATTTCAGTACCAGCATATGGCTGTTTCTTGACTCACCCAGCAGAAGAAATCTCATCTACACATGAAAAACTTGTACGATGGAGCTGTGTGAAAGCCAGTCTTTAGGAGAACCCTTCAGGGCCCCAGAGGCACCACTTCATTCCAAGGTATCCATAGACACAAAAACACATTAGGACCCATCCACAGGAGAGTCCATTTCAACTCAGCATATTCGGTTGCTCCGCGAGATCCAGCACATCTAACTTGTCTTGTTGCTAGGAGACAATTGGAATGCGAGGTGGGCTACCCAGCCATCCATCCTTAGAACCCTGCTCGGAATCATTAGCCTGGAGCCAACCAACAGGTCTCAATTGTCCTGCAGAAAAATCTTTGAATTTTGGAGTTTCTCACAACTCCCATCGTGAGAAAACACCCATGGCCTCGTGATCACCCCCTTTCATGAAGTGGCCCTCTGGGACATAAGGTCCAACCTGAGCGATCGTCTGATCCTCACCCTGACTTCAGATGCACGAGATCTCGGTTCAGATCTGTAGATTGTGCCTGCCATGTCCTCACCCAGAAACCTAAGACTAGCTTGTGTCCTCAGACTTCCATCCTCAGACTAATGGCCCACATGCCCTCCAGTTTGGCAAACCAGAATTATAATGCAGCACTCTGCCTGCCCTCCAGAAGAAAAACATTGCCCTCTGGGGCTACACAGAAACCCAAATGAAGATCAAACTGCACGCCAATTGGCTGTACCCAAAATATATAGGCTGACCTGGGCAATAATGCCCTTTCTGACAGAGACTGAGCCTGGACCTCCTGGCCCCAACCATACAGCTGGCCGCTCACTGAGCACATCCGACCAGCCATTGCTATAGGTCGTTATCTCTTCCCAGCCTCGGTTTTCAGGATTTAGAACCTAGACCTTATCTCCAATCACTGCCCATGTTTGAAAATGATGCAGAATTCAGAACTCTTTCCCGATGGCAATAAACCTTGTGGTAGGCTTGTTGTATAATGTTCAGTGTAGTGGATACCAGTTTGTCCAATGAGGCCCCACCATTGCTCGCGTGCCACATAGGTGGCAAACACACATTGTGACCCTCAGCCTTAGCCCAGACCTCAGGTAAGGCCTCTCAGTGGCTGGACGAGGAGACAGCATATTGGGCTTGCCATGCCCTAACCAATTTTTAACAATAGTTCGGGTTGTCCTTTCACTCTTCCCCAGGGCTCTGCTTTGTAACTCCTCTTTTGGAGGGACACCTGATGTAACAACCCTGAAAGGAGTCCTCCATCCAACAGATTGAAGAAAAACAATTGGGATTGGGCCAAAAACAGAGAGCAAGAATCGTCCATGGCTCATGAGGCCTCCTCGACATTCCACGGCCATCGCTGATACAAAATCCAGAGACAAAAGCCTAAGCAAGCGCCTCAGACTCGCACTATCTTCATATCCTGAAGATGTCTTCTCATGGTTTGTACATCGGGCCTGCCATACCTACGTCCCCAAACACAAGCTGAGTTTGTGTTTTCAGACTTCTGTCATCAAAGTCCTGGGCCACACACCATCCAGGCTGGCGACCCTGGAGCCACACATTAGGATTGTGCCTACCCAATCCATGGGAATTCTGCCCATTCCATTGTCCAAAATCGTACAAATTAGGAGAACCCTCCAAAGTCCCTGAGGCCATACCAATAGTTAGGTCGCCCGGGACAAAAAAGGTCAGTCTGACACCAGCTGAGCATCTACCTCCACTCATACCCTAGATGGATGTCCCCAGAGAAGAAGATTGAACCAGACAGGACCCTAGGCCAAAATCGGATCCATTGCTTTGGTTTACAGGCATGTCTCCTCAAAACCCTGGATTCCAATACCAGTATTGGGGTTTTCCTGAGGAACCAATCAGAACAAACCTGGTCTCCACAAGGAAACTTGTGCATGGGAGCTATGTCAAAAGCTTAGGAGAATACTTCAGGGTCCCGGTGCCACCGCCTCATTCCAAGGCTCTCATGGACACAAACACACATTAGGACCCATCCTCAGGAAAGTCCATTTCAACTCAGCCACCCAGGTGGCTCCCGCAGAGCCATCAGATCTAAACTGCCTTGTTGCTAGGAGACAATTGGAATGCGAGGCGGGCTTCCCAGGCATCCATCCTCGAACGTTGGTCTCGACTATCCATATGGGATGTCCTGGAATTGTCCAGCAAGTCTCAATTGTCATGCAGAAGGAATCCTAGGAGGGGGCATCCCACCACTCCAAACGTGGGAAAAACTCCACGGCCTCGAGATTCGGCTCCCTTCATGAAGGGGCCGTCATGAACAGAAAATCCAAGCTGAGCCAACGTCTGATCCTCGCTCTGACTTCAGATGCATGAGATATTGCTTCAGATCTTCAGGAGGTACATGCCGTGCCCTCGCCCTGAATCCCAAGTCTAGCTTCTGTTCTCAGACTTCAGTCCTCACACTCCTGGCCCCGAAGCCCACAGGTTTGGCAATTCCGAACCATCATTGCAGCACTCTGCCTGCCCTCTAGAAACAAAATATTGCCAATGAGCTGCCCGGGCACATTAAATGAGAATAAATCTACACGGCACTCGAATGTACCCAAATTTTATAGTCTAACATGGGCACTAATGCACTGTATGACACACCCTGAGCCGGGACCTCCTGAGCAAAACCCAGACAGCTGACCGCACCCTGAGCCCATAAGACCCGCCGTGGCCTTAGGTCATCATCTCTTCCCTACCTCAGTTTTGAGGCTTCAGAACCTAGACCTTATCTCCAATCACTGCCGAGAGGTGACTGTGATGCAGAAATCAGAACTCTTCCTTACCCATGGCAAGAAACCTTATGGTTGGCATGTTGTCCAACGTTGAGTGTAGGGGAAAACAGCATTCACCCTGAAGCCCCGCCCATTCTTGAGTGCGAGGAGGGCATAAACACGCATTGTGACCCTCAGCGTGAGTCCTGTCCTCTAGTACGTCCTCTCATTGGCTAGACCATTAGATGCCATAATGGCTTGACATATCCCTAGGCCCCAAATTTAAACCAGATTTCTGGTTGTCCAATCGCCCCTCTGCAGGGCTCTACTCTGGAATCCCTCATTTGGTGGGACAACTGAGTTTGGAAAACAAAACAAAACAACAAGAACAACAACAAAAAAAAGGACTTTTTCATCCCACAGAATGACCCCAAACTCTTTGGACGGGGCCAAACCCCCAGAGAGTAAGACTCGTCCATTTCCCATGAAGTAACCCGGATATTTCATGACCATGAATGGCACGATATCCAGAGATAAAAACTTGAGCAAGAGCCTCACACTCGCCCTTTTTTCATATCCCGAAGAGTTATCCTCATGGTCTGTAGATCAGTCCTGCCATAGCTATGACACGAAACATAATCCGAGTTTGTGTTTTCAGACACCTGTCCAAACAGCCCAGGCCTACACACCCTACAGACTAAGGCCCCTGGAGCCAACCTGAGGACTGTAATTGCCCACTCCAAGGGAATTCTGTGTGCCCATTCCAATGGCCACAACCATACTAATAGGATAAACCTCCAAAGTCCCTGGGGCCATCACAATAGTGGTGGCTTCCCAGGACAAACAGGAGAAATCTGAGCCATCCGAGAACCTACCTGCACTCAGACTCGTAGACTGATATCCCCAGAGGTAAAAAGGAACGAACAGGCCCCTAGGCCCTAATCGGATCCATTGCTTTGGTTTCCAGGCATCTTCCTCAGAGGCCTGGATTTCAGTACCAGCATATGGCTGTTTCTTGACTCACCCATCAGAACAAATCTCATCTACACATGGAAACTTGCACGTGGGAGGTGTGTCAAAGCCTCTTTTTAGGAGAACCCTTCAGAGCCCCAGTGCCACCTCTTCATTCCAAGGTCTCCATAGACACAAAATCATATTAGGACACATGCACGGGATAGTTCAATTCAACTCAGCATATTCGGTTGCTCCGCGAGATCCAGCAGATCTAATATTTCTTGTTGCTAGGAGACAATTGGAATGCGAGGTGGCCTACCCGGCCATTCATCCTTAGAAAACTGCTCAGAATCATTGGCCTGGAGCCAACCAACAGGTCTCAATTTTCCTGCAGAAGAAACTTTGCAGTTGGGAGCTTGTCACAACTCCCATCATGAGAAACCCCCATGGCCTCGTGATACCCCCCCTTCATGAAGGGGCCATCAGGGAGATAAGGTCCAACCTGAGAAATAGTCTGATCCTCACCCTGACTTCAGATGCATGAGATCTCGATTCACGTCTGTATATTGTGCCTGCCATGTCCTCACCCAGAAACGTAAGCCTAGCTTGTGTCCTCAGATTTCCGTCCTCAACTAATGGCCCAAAAGACCTCCAGTTTGGCAATCCAGAATTACAATGCAGCATTCTGCTTGCCGTGCAGAAGAAAAAAACATTGCCCTCTGGGGCTACCCAGAAACCCCAAATGAAGATCAACCTGCACGCCACTTGGCTATACCCAAAATATATTGGCTGACCTGGGCAATAATGCCCTTTCTGACAGAGCCTGAGCCTGGACCTCCTGGCCCCACCCATACAGCTTGCCGCTCACTGAGCACATAGGACCAGCCATTGCCTTAGGTCGTTATCTCTTCCCAACCTCGGGTTTCAGGATTCAGATCCTAGACCTTATCTCCAATCACTACCCAGGTTTGAAAATGATGCAGAAATCAGAACTCCTTCCCAATGGCAATAACCTTGTGGTAGGCTTGTTCTCCAACGTTCAGTGTAGTGGAAACCTGTTTGTCTGATGAGGCCCCGCCATTGCTCGTGGGCCACATAGGTGGCAAAAAACTCACATAGTGACCCACAGCCTTAGCCCAGTCCTCAGGTAAGGCCTCTCAGTGGCTGGATGAAGAGACAGCATATTGGGCTTGCCATGCCCCTAGGCCCCAATTTTTAACCATAGTTCGGGTTGTCCCTTCACTCTTCCCCAGGGCTCTGCTTTGAAATTCCTCTTTTGGTGGGACACCTGATGTTGTAACAACCCTGAAAGGAGTCCTCCATTCAACAGATTGACGAAAAACAATTGGGATCGGGCCAAATCCACAGAGAGCAAGATTCGTCCATGGCCCATGAGGCCTCCTCGACATTCCACGGCCATCGCTGAAACAAAATCCAGAGACAAAAGTCTGAGCAAGCGCCTCAGACACGCACTTTCTTCATATCCTGAAGATGTCTTCTCATGGTTTGTAGATGGGGCCTGCCATACCTATGTCCCGAAACATAAGCTGAGTTTGTGTTTTCAGACTTCTGTCCTCAAAGTCCTGGGCCACATACCATCCAGGCTGGGGACCCTGGAGCCACACATTAGGACTGTGCCAACCCAATCTATGGGAATTCTGCCCATTCCATTGTCCAAAATCGTACAAATTAGGAGAACCCTCCAAAGTCCCTGAGGCCATCCCAATAGTATAGATCGCCCGGGACAAAAAAGGTCAGTCTGACACCAGCTGAACATCTACCTCCACTCATACCCTAGATTGATGTCCCCAGGGAAGAAGATTGAACCAGACAGGACCCTAGGCCATATTCGGATCCATTCCTTTGGTTTACAGTCATGTCTCCTCAAAACCCTGGATTCCAATACCAGCATTGGGGTTTTCCTGAGGCACCCATCAAAATAAAACTCGTCTCCACAAGGAAACTTGTGCATGGGAGCTATGCCAGAAGCTGAGGAGAATACTTCAGAGTCCCGGTGCCACCGCCCCATTTAAAGGCCCTCATGGACACAAACACACATTAGACCCATCCTCAGGAAAGTCCATTTCAACTCAGCCACCCCGGTTGCTCCCGCAGAGTCATCAGATCTAAACTGTCTTTCGCTAGGAGATAATTGGAATGCGAGGCGGGCTTCCCAGGCATCCATCCTTGAACGTTGGTCTGGACTCATCCATATGGGATGTCGTGGAGCTGTCCAACAGGTGTCAATTGTCCCGAAGAAGGAATCCTTGGAGGGGGCATCCCACCACTCCCAACGTGGGAAAACCTCCACGCTCTCGAGAATCCGCTCCCTTCATGAAGGGGCCGTCATGAACAGAAAATCCAAGCTGATCCAGCGTCAGATCCTCGCTCTGACTTCAGAAGCATGAGATATTGCTTCAGATCTTCAGGAGGTACATGCCGTGCCCTCGCCCTGAATCCGAAGTCTAGCTTGTGTTCTCAGACTTCCATCCTTACATTCCTGGGCCCAAAGCCCACAAGTTTGGCAATTCCGGACCATCATTGCAGCACTCTGCCTGCCCTCTAGAAAAAATATATTGCCTAATGAGCTGTCCGGGCACATTAAATGAGAATAAACCTACACGGCACTCGAATGTACCCAAATATTATAGTCTAACCTGGGCAGCAATGCACTGTTTGACACAACATGAGCCGGGACCTCCTGAGCAACACCCAGACAGCTGACCGCACACTGAGCACATCAGACACGCCATGGCCTTAGGTCATCATCTCTGCCCTACCTCAGTTTTCAGGCTTCAGAACCTAGACATTATCTCCAATCACTGCCCAGGGGTGACTGTGATGCAGAAATTAGAACTCCTGCTTAGACATGGCAAGAAACCTTGTGGTTGCCATGTTGTCCTACGTTCAGTGTAGGAGAAACCAGCATTCACCCTGAGGTCACGCCCATTCTTGAGTGCGACGAGGGCATAAATACGCATTGTGAACCTCAGCGTGAGTCCTGTCCTCTAGTACGTCCTCTAAGTGGCTGGACCATTAGATGTCATCATGGGCTTGACATGTCCCTAGGCCCCAATTTTTGACCTGATTTCTGGTTGTCCAGTCGCCAATCCCCAGGGCTCTACTCTGGAATCCCTCATTGGGTGGCACACCTGAGGTTGAAAAACAAAAAAAACAAATCAATAACAACAACAAACCGGACCTCTTCCATCCCACAGAATGACCCCAAACTCTTTGGACGGGGACAAACCCCCAGAGAGTAAGACTCGTCCAGTTCCCATGAAGTCACCCGGAAATTTCACGACCATGAGTGACACGATATCCAGAGACAAATACTTGAGCAAGAGCCTCACACTCGCCCTTTTTTAATATCCCAAAGAGTTCTCCTCATGGTCTGTAGATCATTCCTGCCATACCTATGACCCGAAACATAAGCCGAGTTTGTGTTTTCAGACAACTGTCCAAACAACTCTGGCCTACACACCCTACAGGCTCAGGCCCCTGGACCCAAACATGAGGACTGTGCTTGCCCTCTCCAAAGGAATTGTATGTGCCCATTCCAATGGCCACAACCCTACTAAGAGAATAAACCTCCAAAGTCCCTGAGGCCATCCCAATAGTTGTGGCTTCCCAGGATAAACAGGGGCAATCTGAGCCCATCTGAGCACCTACCTGCACTCAGACCCGTAGACTGATGTCCCCAGAAGTAAAAAGGAACGAACAGGCCCCTAGGCACTAATCGGATCCATTGCTTTGTTTTCAGGCATTTCTCCTCAGAGGCCTAGATTTCAATACCAGCATATGGCTGTTCCTTGACTCACTCATCAGAACAAATCTCATCTACACATGGAAACTTGCACGTTGGAGCTGTGTCAAAGCCTCTGTTTAGGAGAACCCTACAGGGCCCCAGTGCCACCGCTTCATTCCAAGGACTCCATAGACACAAAGACATATTAGGACACATCCACGGGAGAGTCCACTTCAGCTCAGCCTCCTCGGTTGCTCCCCCAGATCCAGCAGATCTAACCTGTCTTGTTGCTTGGAGATAATTGGAATGCGAGGTGGGCTACCCAGCCATCCATCCTTAGAACCCTGCTTGGAATCGTTGGGCTGGGGTCAACCAACAGGTCTCAATTGTCCTGCAGAAGAATCTTTGCAGTTGGGAGCTTCTCACAACTCCCATCGTGGCAAAACCCCCATGGGCTCGTGATCCACCCCCCCTTCAAGAAGGGGCCATCAGGGACTGAAAGTCGAACGTGAGCCATCGTCTGATTATCGCCCTGATTTCAGAGCACGAGATCTCGATTCAGGTCTGTAGATTGTGCCTGCCATATCGTCACCCAGAAACCTAGGCCTAGCTTGGGTTCTCAGACTTCCGTCCTCAGACTACTGGCCCACAATCCCTCCAGTTTCGCAATCCAGAACTACAATGCAGCACTCTGCCTGCCCTCCAGACGAAAAACATTGCCCTCTGGGGCTACCCAGAAACCCCAAATGAGGATCAACCTGCATGCCTAAGCTGAGTTTGTGTTTTCAGACTTCTGTCCTCAAACTCCTGGGCCACACACCCTCCAGGCTGGGCCCCTGGAGCCACATATTAGGACTGTGCCTACCCAATCCTGGGAATTCTGCCCATTCCATTGTCCAAAATCGTACAAATTAAGAGAACCTCCAAAGCCCCGGAGGCCATCCCAATGCTGTAGGTCGCCCGGGACAAAAAAGGGCGGTCTGACACCAGCTGAGCATCTACCTCCACTCATACCATAGATGGATGTACCCATAGGAGAAGATTGAACCAGACAGGACCCTAGGCCATTATCGGATCCTTTGTTTTGGTTTACAGGCATGTCTCCTCAAAAGCCTGGTTTCCCATACCAGCATAGGGGTTTTCTTGACGCAACATAAAACAAATCTCGTCTCCACAAGGAAACGTGTGCATGGGAGTTATGCCAGAAGCTTAGGAGAACACTTCAAGGTCCAGGTGCCACCGCCCCATTCCAAGGCCCTCATGGACACAAACACACATTAGGACCCATCCTCAGGAAAGTCCATTTCAACTCAGCCACCCCGGTTGCTCCCGCAGATCCATCAGATCTAAACTATCTTGTTGCTAGGAGACAATTGGAATGCGAGGCGGGATTCCCAGTCATCCATCCTGGAACGGTGCTCTGGAGTCATTCCATATGGGATGTCCTGGAGCTGTCCAACAGGTCTCAATTGTCCCGCAGAAGGAATCCTTGAGGGGGCTTCCCACAAATCCCACCGTGGGAAAAACTCCAGGGCCTCGAGATACCGTTCCCTTCATGAAGGGGCCGTCAGGCACAGAAACTCCAACCTGAGCCAACGTCTGATCCTCGCCCTGACATCAGATGCTTGAGATATGCTTTCAGATCTGCAGGGGGTACCTGCCGTGCCCTCACCCTAAAACCGAAGTCTAGCTTGTGTTCTCAGACTTCCGTCCTCACACTCCTGGCCCCGAAGCCCTCATGTTTGTCAATTCCAGACCGACAATGAAGCACTCTGCCTGCCCTCTAGAAAAAATATATTGCTTAATGAGCTGCCCAGGCCGATTAAAGGAGGAAAAACCTACACGGAACTCGAATGTACCCAAAATATATAGTCTAACCTGGGCACTAATGCACTGTCTGACACAACCTGAGCCCGGACCTCCTGACCAACACCCAGAGAGCTGACCGCACACTGAGCACATCAGACCCGCCATGGCCTTAGGTCATCATCTCTTCCCTACCTCAGTTTTCAGGCTTCAGAACCTACAACTTATCTCCAGTCACTGCCCGGGGTGACTGTGATGCAGAAATCAGAACTCTTCCTTACCCATGCCAAGAAACCTTGTGGTTTGCATGTTGTCCAACGTTCAGTGTAGGAGAAACCAGCATTCACCCTGAGGCCCGCCCATTCTTGAGTGCGACCAGGGCATAAACAAGCATTGTGACCCTCAGAGTGAGTCCTGTCCTCTAGTAAGTCCTCTCGGTGGCTGGACACTTAGATGTCATCATAGGCTTGACATGTCCCTAGGCCCCAATATTTAACCAGATTTCTGGTTGTCCAGTCGCCAATCCCCAGGGCTCTACTCTGGAATCCCTAATTTGGTGGGCGACCTGAGGTTGAAAAACAAAACAAAACAAATCAACAACAACAACAAAACGGACCTCTTCCATCCCACAGAATGACCCCAAACTCTTTGGACGGGGCCGAACCCCCAGAGAGTAAGACTCGTCCAATTCCCATGAAGTCACCCGGAAATTTCACGACCATGAATGACACGATATCCAGAGACAAAAACTTGAGCAAGAGCCTCAAACTCGCCCTTTTTTCATATCCCAAAGAGTTCTCCTCATGGTCTGTAGATCATTCCTGCCATACCTATGACCCGAAACATAAGCCGAGTTTGTGTTTTCAGACAACTGTCCAAACAGCTCTGGCCTACACACCCTACAGGCTCAGGCCCCTGGACCCAAACATGAGGACTGTGCTTGCCCTCTCCAAAGGAATTGTATGTGCCCATTCCAATGGCCACAACCCTTCTAAGAGGATAAACCTCCAAAGTCCCTGAGGCCATCCCAATAGTTGTGGCTTCCCAGGATAAACAGGGGCAATCTGAGCCCATCTGAGCACCTACCTGCACTAAGACCCGTAGACTGATGTCCCCAGAAGTAAAAAGGAACGAACAGGCCCCTAGGCACTAATCGGATCCATTGCTTTGTATTCCAGGCATTTCTCCTCAGAGGCCTGGATTTCAATACCAGCATATGGCTGTTCCTTGACTCACCCATCAGAACAAATCTCATCTACACATGGAAACTTGCACGTTGGAGCTGTGTCAAAGCCTCTGTTTAGGAGAACCCTTCAGGGCACCAGTGCCACCGCTTCTTTCCAAGGTCTCCATAGACACAAAAACATATTAGGACACATCAACGGGAGAGTACATTTCAGCTCAGCCGCCTCGGTTGCTCCCCCAGATCCAGCAGATCTAACCTGTCTTGTTGCTTGGAGATAATTGGAATGCGAGGTGGGCTACCCAGCCATCCATCCTTAGAACCCTGCTCGGAATCGTTGGCCTGGAGCGAAAGCAACAGGTCTCAATTGTCCTGCAGAAGAATCTTTGCAGTTGGGAGCTTTTCACATCTCCCATCGTGGGAAAACCCCCATGGCCTCGTGATCCACTCACCCCTTCAAGAAGGGGCCATCAGGGACAGAAAGTCCAACCTGAGCCATCGTCTGAACCTCGCCGTGATATCAGATGCACGCGATCTTGATTCTGGTCTGTAGATTGTGTCTGCCATATCCTCATCCAGAAACCTAGGCCTAGCTTGGTTTCTCAGACTTCCGTCCTCAGACTACTGGCCCACAATCCCTCCAGTTTCGCAATCCAGAACTACAATGCAGAACTCTGCATGCCCTCCAGAAGAAAAACATTGCCCTCTGGGGCTACCCAGAAACCCCACATGAGGATCAACCTGCACGCCATTCGGCTGTACCCCAAATATATAGGCTTACCTGGGCACTAAAGCCCTTTCTGACACAGCCTGAGCCTGGACCGCCTGGCCCCACCCAGACAGCTGGCCACACATTGAGCACATCAGACCCGCCATGGCCTTAGGTCGTCATCTCTTCTCAACCTCGATTTTCAGGCCTCAGAACCTAGACCTTATCTCCAATCATGGCCCGTGTTTGAAAATGATGCATAAATCAGAACTCTTTCCCCATGGCAAGAAACCTTGTGGTTGGCATGTTGTCCAACATTCAGTGTAGTTAAAACCAATGTGGCCTATGAGGCCCCGCCCATGCTAGCGGGCCACATTGGTCACAAACACACATTGTGACCCTCAGCCTGAGCCCTGTCCTCAGGTAATGCCTCTCAGTGGCTGGATGAAGAGACAGCATATAGGGCTTTCCATGCCCCTAGGCCCCAATTTTTCACCATTGTTCGTGTTTTCCCTTCACTCTTCCCCAGGGCTCTGCTTTGGGATTCCTCTTTTGGTGGGACACCTGAGTTAACAAACCTGAAAGGAGTCCTCCCATCCCACAGATTGACGAAAAACAATTGGGATCAGGCCAAATCCACAGAGAGGAAGATTCGTCCATGGCCCATGAGGCCACCCAACATTCCAGGGCCATCGCTGATACAAAATCCAGAGACAAAAGCCTGAGCAAGCGCCTCAGACTCTCTCATTCTTCATATCCTGAAGAGTTCTTCACATCGTTTGTAGATCGGGCGTGCCATACCTACGTCCCCAAACATAAGCAGAGTTTCAGGCTTCTGTCCTCAAATTCCTGGGCCACACACCCTCCTGGCTGGGGCCCCTTGAGCCACATATTAGGACTGTGCCTACCCAATCCATGGGAGTTCTGCCCATTCATGTGCAAAATCGTACAAATTAGGAGAACCCTCCAAAGCCCCGGAGGCCATCCTAATGGTGTAGGTCCCCAGGACAAAAAAGGGCGGTATGACACTAGCTGAGCATCTACCTCCATTCATACCATAGATGGATGTCCCCAGAGAAGAAGATTGAACCAGACAGGACCCTAGGCCATTATCGGATCCTTTGCTTTGGTTTACAGGCATGTCTCCTCAAAAGCCTGGATTCCAATACCAGCATAGGGGTTTTCTTGAGGCTCCATAAGAACAAAACTCGTCTCCACAAGGAAACATGTGCATGGAATTATGTCAAAAGCTTCGGAGATACTTCAGGGTTCCGGGGCCACTGCCCCATTCCAAGGCCCTCATGGATACAAACACACATTAGGACCCATCCTCAGGAAAGTCCATTTCAAGTCAGCCACCCAGGATGCTCCCGTAGAGCCATCAGATCTAAACTGTCTTGTTGCTAGTAGACAATTGGAATGCGAGGCGGGCTTCCCAGGCATCCATCCTCGAACGTTGTTCTGTAGTCATTCCATATGGGATGTCCTGGAGCTGTCCAACAGGTCTCAATTGTTCGGGAGAAGGAATCCTTGAAGGGGGCTTCCCACAACTCCCAACGTGGGAAAACCTCCCGGAGCTCGAGATTCCGCTCCCTTCATGAAGGGGCCGTCAGGCACAGAAACTCCAACCTGAGCCAACGTCTGATCCTCGCCATGACATCAGATGCATGAGATATTGGTTCAGATCTGCAGGGGGTACCTGCCGTGCCCTCACCCTGAAACCGAAGTCTAGCTTGTGTTCTCAGACTTCCGTCCTCACACTCCTGGCCCCGAAGCCCTCATGTTTGTCAATTCCGGACCGACAATGAAGCACTCTGCGTGCCCTCTAGAAAAAATATATTGCCTAATGAGCTGCCCAGGCAGCTTAAAGGAAGAAAAAACTACACGGCACTCGAATGTACCCAAATATTATAGTCTAACCTGGGCAGCAATGCACTGTTTGACACAACATGAGCCGGGACCTCCTGAGCAACACCCAGACAGCTGACCGCACACTGAGCACATCAGACCCGCCATGGCCTTAGGTCAACATCTCTTCCCTACCTCAGTTTTCAGGCTTCAGAACCTAGATCTTATCTACAATCACTGCCCAGGGGTGACTGTGATGCAGAAATCAGAACTCTTCCTTACCCATGGAAAGAAACCTTGTGGTTGGCATGTTGTCCAAAGTTCAGTGTAGGAGAAACCAGCATTCACCCTGAGGCCCCGCCCATTCTTGAGTGCGACGGGGGCATAAACACGCATTGTGACCCTCAGCGTGAGTCCTGTCCTCTAGTACGTCCTCTCGGTGGCTGGACCCTTAGATGTCATCATGGGCTTGACATGTCCCTAGGCCCCAATTTTTGACCAGATTTCTGGTGGTCCAGTCGCCCCTCCCCAGGTCTCTACTCTGGAATCCCTCATTTGGTGGGACACCTGAGGTTGTTAAACAAAACAAAACAAATCAACAACAACAGCAAAACAGACCTCTTCCATCCCACAGAATGACCCAAACTCTTTCGACGGGGCCAAACCCCCAGAGAGTAAGACTCCTCCAATTCCCATGAAGTCACCCGGAAATTTCACGACCATGAGTGACGCGATATCCAAAGACAAAAAATTGAGCAAGAGCCTCACACTCGCCCTTTTTTCATATCCCAAAGAGTTCTCCTCATTTTTATGTAGATCATTCCTGCCATACCTATGACCCGAAACATAAGCCGAGTTTGTGTTTTCAGACAACTGTCCAAACAGCTCTGGCCTACACACCCTACAGGCTCAGGCCCCTAGAGCCAAACCTGAGGACTGTGCTTGCCCTCTCCAAGGGAATTGTATGTGCCCATTCAAATGGCCACAACCCTACTAATCCTATAAACCTCCAAAGTCCCTGAGGCCATCCCAATAGTTGTGGCCTCCCAGGACAAACAGGGGCAATCTGAGCCGATCTGAGCACCTACCTGCACTCAGAACCGAAGACTGATGTCCCCAGAAGTAAAAAGGAACGAACAGGCCCCTAGGCACTAATCGGATTCATTGCTTTGTTTTCCAGGCATTTCTCCTCAGAGGCCTGGATTTCAGTACCAGCATATGGCTGTTTCTTGACTCACCCATCAGAACAAATCTCATCTACACATGGGAAACTTGCACGATGGAGCTGTGTCAAAGCCTCTGTTTAGGAGAACCCTTCAGGGCCCCAGTGCCACCGCTTCTTTCCAAGGTCTCCATAGACACAAAGACATATTAGGGCACATCCACGGGAGATTCCATTTCAACTTAGCCTCCTCGGTTTTCTCCCCCAGATCCAGCAGATCTAACCTGTCTTGTTGCTTGGAGACAATTGGAATGCGAGGTGGGCTACCCAGCCATCCATCCTTAGAAACCTGCTCGGAATCGTTGGCCAGGAGCAACCAACAGGTTTCAATTGTCCTGCAGAAGAATCTTTGCAGTTGGGAGCTTCTCACAACTCCCATCGTGGGAAAACACCCATGGCCTCGTGATCCACACACCCCTTCAAGAAGGGGCCATCAGGGACAGAAAGTCCAACCTGAGCGATCGTCTGAACCTCGTCCTGACTTCAGATGCAAGGGATCTCGATTCAGGTCTGTAGATTGTCCCTGCCATATCGTCACCCAGAAACCTAGGCCTAGCTTGTGTTCTCAGACTTCCATCCTCAGACTACTGGCCTAATAGCCGTCCAGTTTGGCAATCCAGTACTACAATGCAGCATTCTGACTGCCCTTCAGAAGAAAAAACATAGCCCTCTGGGGCTAACCAGAAACCCCAAATGATGATAATCCTGCACTCCATTCGGCTGTACCCCAAATATATAGGCTGACCTGGGCACTAATGCCATTTCTGACACAGCCTGAGCCTGGACCTCCTGGCCCCACCCAGACAGCTGGCCGCACATTGAGCTCATCAGACCCGCCATGGCCTTAGGTCGTCATCACTTCTCAACCTCGGTTTTCAGGCTACAGAACCTAGACCTTATCTCCAATCACTGCCGGGGTTTGAAAATGATGCAGAAATCAGAACTCTTGCCCCATGGCAAGAATCCATTTGGTTGGCATGTTGTCCAACCTTCAGTGTCGTTGAATCCAGTGTGGCCCATGAGGCTCCGCCTATGCTTGCGGGCCACATTGGTCACAAACCCACATTGTGACCCTCAGCCTGAGCCCAGTCCTCAGGTAAGGCCTCTCATTAACGGATGGAGAGACAGCATATTTGCTTGCCATGCCCCGAAGCCCCAAATTTTAACCATAGTTCGGGTTGTCCCTTCACTCTTCCCCAGGCCTCTGCTTTGGAATTCCTCTTTTGGTGGGACACCTGAGGTAACAAACCTGAAAGGAGTCCTCCCATCCCACAGATTGACGGAAAGCAATTGGGATCAGGCCAAATCCACAGAGAGCAAGATTCGTCCATAGCCCATGAGGCCTCCCCAACATTCCACGACCATCGCTGATACAAAATCCAGAGACAAAACCTGAGCACGCGCCTCAGACTCGCTCATTCTTCATATACTGAAGAGTTCTTCAAATTAGAACCTACAAGGCACTCGAATGCACCCAAAATATATTGTCTATCCTGGGCAAAATGCACTGTCTGACAACCTGAGCCCGGACCTTGTGACCAACACCCAGACAGCTGACCGCACACTGAGCACATCAGACCCGCCATGGCCTTAGGTCATCATCTCTTCACTACCTCAGTTTTCAGGATTCAGAACCTAGAACTTATCTCCAATCATTGCCCTGTGTGATGCAGAAATCAGAACTCTTCCTTACCCATGGCAAGAAACCGTGTGGTTGGCATGTTGTCAAATGTTCAGGTAGGAGAAACCAGCATTCACCCTGAGGCCCCGCCCATTCTTGAGTGCGACGAGGGCATAAACACGCATTGTGAGCCTCAGCGTGAGTCCTGTCCTTTAGTACGTCCTCTCAGTGGCTGGACCATTAGATGTCAAAATAGGCTTGACATGTCCCTAGGCCCCAATTTTTAACCAGATTTCTGGTTGTCCCGTCGCCCCTCCCCAGGGCTCTACTCTGGAATCCCTCATTTGGTGGGGCACCTGAGGTTGAAAAACAAAACAAAGCAAATCAACATTAACAGAACAACGGACTTCTTCCATCCCACAGAATGACACCAAATTCTTTGGTCGGAGCCAAACCCCCAGAGAGTAAGACTCGTCCATTTCCCATGAAGTCACCCGGAAATTTCACGACCATGAGTGACACGATATCCAGAGACAAAAACTTGAGCAAGACCTTCACACTGGCCCTTTTTTCATATCCCGAAGAGTTCTCCTCATGGTCTGGAGATCAGTCATGCCATACCTATGACCCGAAATATAAGCCGAGTTTGTGTTTTCAGACAACTGTCCAAACAGCCCTGGCCTACACACCCTACAGGCTCAGGCCCCTGGAGCCAAACCTGACGACTGTGCTTTCCCTCTATAAGGGAATTGTATGTGCCCATTCCAATGGCCACAACCCTACTAATAGGATAAACCTCCAATGTCCCTGAGGCCATCCCAATATTTGTGGCTTCCCAGGACAAACAGGGGCAATCTGGGCCCATCTGAGCACCTTCCGGCACTCAGACCCGTAGACTGATTTCCCCAGAGGTAAAAAGGAACGAACAGGCCCCTAGGCACCTATCGGATCCATTGCTTTGTTTTCCAGGCATCTCTCCTAAGAGGCCTGGTATTCAATAAGTGCATATGGCTGTTTCTTGACTCACCCATCAGAACAAATCTCATCTACACATGGGAAACTTGAACGATGGAACTGTGTGAAAGCCTGTCTTTAGGACAACCCTTCAGGTCCCCAGTGTGACCGCTTCATTCCAAGGTCTCCATAGACATAATATCATATTAGGACACATCCACGGGAGAGTCCATTTCAACTCAGCCCCCTCGGTTTCTCCCCCAGATCCAGCAGATCTAACCTGTCTTGTTGCTTGGCGACAATTGGAATGCGAGGTGGGCTACCCAGCCATCCATCCTTAGAACCCTGCTCGGAATCTTTCTCCTGGAGCCAACCAACAGGTCTCAATTGTCCTGTAGAAGAATCTTTGCAGTTGGGAGCTTCTCACAACTCCCATCGTGCGTAAACCGCCATGGCCTCGTGATCCCGCCCCCCTTCAAGAAGGGGCCATCAGGGACAGAATGTCCAACCTGAGCAATTGTCTGATACGTGCCCTGACTTCAAATGCACGAGATCTTGATTCAGGTCTCACACAGAAACCTAGTCCTAGCTTGGGTTCTCAGACTTCCGTCCTCAGACTACTGGCCCACAAGCCCTCCAGTTTGGCAATCAAGAACTACAATGCAGCACTCTGCCTGCCCTCCAAAAGAAAAACATTGCCCTCTGGGGCTACCCAGAAACCCCCAATGAGGATCAACCTGCACGCCATTCAGCTGTACCCCAAATATATAGGCTGACCTGGGCACTAATGCCCTTTCTGACACAGCCTGAGCCTGGACCTCCTGGCCCCACCCAGTCAGCTGGCCGCACACTGATCTCATCGGACCCGCCATGGCCTTAGGTCGTCATGTCTTCTCAACCTCGATTTTCAGGCTTCAGAACCTAGACCTTATCTACAATCACGGCCCAGGTTTGAAAATGATCCAGAAATCAGAAGTCTTTCCCCATGGCAAGAAACCTTGTGGTTGGCATGTTGTCCAATGTTCAGTGTAATTGAAACCAGTGAGGCCCATGAGGCCCCGCCCATGCTTGCGGGCGACTTGGTCACAAACCCACATTGTGACCCTCAGCCAGAGCCCAGTCCTCAGGAAAGGCCTCTCATTGACGGATGGAGAGACAGCATATTTGGTTGCCATGCCCCTAGGCCCCAAATTTTAACCATAGTTCGGGTTGTCCCTTTACTCTTCTCCAGGGCTCTGCTTTGGAATTCCTCTTTTGGTGGGACACCTGAGGTAACAAACCTGAAAGAAGTCCTCCCATCCCACAGATTGACGAAAAGCAATTGGGTTCGGGTCAAATCCAAAGAGAGCAAGATTCGTCCATAGCCCATGAGGCCTCCCCAACATTCCACGACCATCGCTGATACAAAATCCAGAGACAAAAGCCTGAGCACGCGCCGCAGACTCGCTCATTCTTCATATACTGAAGAGTTGTTCAGATTAGAACCTACACGGCACTCGAATGCAACCAAAATATATAGTCTATCCTGGGCACTAATGCACTGTCTGACAACCTGAGCCCGGACCTTGTGACCAACACCCAGACAGCTGACCGCACACTTAGCACATCAGACCCGCCATGGCCTTAGGTCATCATCTCTTCAGTACCTCAGTTTTCAGGATTCAGAACCTAGAACTTATCTCCAATCACTGCCCAGTGTGATGCAGAAATCAGAACTCTTCCTTACCCATGGCAAGAAACCTTGTGGTTGGCATGTTGTCCAATGTTCAGTGTAGGAAAAACCAGCATTCACACTGAGGCCCCGACCATTCTTGAGTGCGACGAGGGCATAAACACGCATTGTGACCCTCAGCGTGAGTCCTGTCCTCTAGTACGTACTCTCAGTGGCTGGACCATTAGATGTCAAAATGGGCTTGACATGTCCCTAGGCCCCAATTTTTAACCAGATTTCTGGTTGTCCAGTTGCCCCTCCCCAGGGCTCTACTCTGGAATCCTCATTTGGTGGGACACCTGAGGTTTGAAAAACAAAACAAAGAAAATCAACATTAACAGAACAACGGACTTCTTCCATCCCACAGAATGACACCAAACTCTTTGGACGGAGCCAAACCCCCAGAGAGTAAGACTCGTCCATTTACCATGAAGTCACCCGGAAATTTCACGACCATGAGTGACACGATATCCAGAGACAAAAATTTGAGCAAGAGCCTCACACTCGCCCTTTTTTCATATCCCTAAGAGTTCTCCTCATGGCCTGGAGATCAGTCATGCCATACCTATGACCCGAAACATAAGCCGAGTTTGTGTTTTCAGACAACTGTCAAAACAGCCCTGGCCTACGCACCCTACAGGGTCAGGCCCCCGGAGACAAACCTGACGACTGTGCTTGCCCTCTATAAGGGAATTGTATGTGCCCATTCCAATGGCCACAACCCTACTAATAGGATAAACCTCCAATGTCCCTGAGGCCATCCCAATATTTGTGGCTTCCCAGGACAAACAGGGGCAATCTGGGCCCATCTGAGCACCTACCGGCATTCAGACCCGTAGACTGATGTCCCCAGAGGTAAAAAGGAACGAACAGGCCCATAGGCACCTATCGGATCCATTGCTTTGGTTTCCAGGCATCTCTCCTCAGAGGCCTGGTATTCAATAACTGCATATGGCTGTTTCTTGACTCACCCATCAGAACAAATCTCATCTACACATGGGAAACTTGCACGATGGAGCTGTGTGAAAGCCTGTTTTTAGGAGAACCCTTCAGGTCCCCAGTGTGACTACTTCATTCCAAGGTCTCCATAGACACAAAATCATATTAGGACACATCCACGGGAGAGTCCATTTCAACTCAGCCTCCTCGGTTGCTCCCCCCCCAGATCCAGCAGATATAACCTGTCTTCTTTCTTGGCGACAATTGGAATGCGAGGTGGGCTACCCAGCCATCCATCCTTAGAACCCTGCTCGGAATCTTTGTCCTGGAGCCAACCAACAGGTCTCAATTGTCCTGTAAAAGAATCTTTGCAGTTGGGAGCTTCTCACAACTCCCATCGTGCGTAAACCCCCATGGCCTCGTGATCCAGCACCCCTTCAAGAAGGGGCCATCAGGGACAGAATGTCCAACCTGAGCGATCGTCTGATACTCGCCCTGACTTCATATGCACGAGATCTTGATTCAGGTCTCACACAGAAACCTAGGCCTAGCTTGCGTTCTCAGATGTCCGTCCTCAGACTACTGGCCGAGAAGCCGTCCAGTTTGGCAATCCAGACTACAATGCAGCACTCTGCCAGCCCTCCAGAAGAAAAACATTGCCCTCTGTGGCTACCCAGAAACCCCAAATGAGGATCAACCGGCACGCCATTCGGCTGTACCCCAAATATATAGGCTGACCTGGGCACTAATGCCCTTTCTGACACAACCTGAGCCTGGTCCTCCTGGCCCCACCCAGAGAGCTGGCCGCACACTGATCACATCGGACCCGCCATGGCCTTAGGACGTCATCTCTTCTCAACCTCGGTTTTCAGGCTTCAGATCCTAGACCTTATCTCCAATCACGGCCCGGGTTTGAAAATGATGCAGAAATCAGAACTCTTTCCCCATGGCAAGAAAACTTGTGGTTGGCATGTTGTCCAAGGTTCAGTGTACTTGAAACCAGTGTGGATATGAGGCCGCGCCCATGTTTGCGCGCCACATTGGTCACAAAATCACATTGTGACCCTCAGCCTGAGCCCAGTCCTCAGGTAAGGCCTCTCAGTTGCTGGATGGAGAGACAGCATATTGGGCTTGCCATGCCCCTAGTCCCCAATTTTTAACCGTAGTTCGGGTAATCCCTTCAGTCTTCCCCATGGCTCTGCTTTGGAATTCCTCTTTTGTTGGGACACCTGAGGTAACAAAACTGAAAGGAGTCCTCCCATCCCACAGATTGACGAAAAACAATTGGGATAGGGCCAAGTCCACAGAGAGCAAGATTCGTCCATGGCCCATGAGGCCTCCCCAACATTCCACATCCATCGCTGATACAAAATCCAGAGACAAAAGCCTGAGCACGCTCCTCAGACACGCTCATTTTCATATCCTTAAGAGTTCTTCAGATAAGAACCTACACGGCACTCGAAGCCACCCAAAATATATAGTCTAACCTGGGCACTAATGCACTGTCTGACAACCTGAGCCCGGACCTCGTGACCAACACCCAGACAGCTGACCGCACACTGAGCACATCAGACCCGCCATGTCCTTGGGTCATCATCTCTTTCCTACCTCAGTTTTCAGGCTTCAGAACCTAGACCTTATCTCCAATCACTGTCCAGGGGTGACTGTGATGCAGAAATCAGAACTCTTCCTTACTCATGGAAAGAATCTTGTGGTTGGCATGTTGTCCAACGTTCAGTGTAGGAGAAACCCGCATTCACAATGAGGCCCTGCCCATTCTTGAGTGCGACGAGGGCATAAACACGCATTGTGACCCTCAGCGTGATTCCTGTCCTTTAGTACGTCCTCTCAGTGGCTGGACCATTAGATGTCATAATGGGCTTGACATGTCGCTAGGCCCCAATTTTTAACCAGATTTCTGGTTGTCCAGTCGCCCCTCCCCAGGGATCTACTCTGGAATCCCTCATTTGGGGGGACACCTGAGGCGAAAAAAACAAAACAAAACAATTCAGCAACAACAGAACAACTTACTAATTCCATCCCACAGAATGACCCCAAATTCTTTGGACGGGGCCAAACCCCCAGAGAGTAAGACTCGTCCATTTCCCATGAAGTCACCCGGAAATTTCACAACCATGAGTGACACGATATGCAGAGACAAAAACATGAGCAAGAGCCTCACACTCGCCCTTTTTTCAAATCCCGAAGTGTTCTCCTCATGGTCTGGAGATCAGTCATGCCTACCTATGACCCGAAACATAAGCCGAGTTTGTGTTTTCAGACAATGTCCAAACAGCCCTGGCCTACACACCCACAGGCTCAGGCCCCTGGAGCCAAACCTGAGGACTGTGCTTGCCCTCTCCAAGGGAATTGTATGTGCCCATTCAAAAGGCCACAACCCTACTAATAGGATAACCTCCAAAGTCCCTGAGGCCATCCCAATATTTGTGGCTTCCCAGGACAAACAGCGGCAATCTGGGCCCATCTGAGCACCTACCGGCACTCAGACCGGTAGACTGATGTCCCCAGAGTTAAAAAGGAACGAACAGGCCCCTAGGCTCCTATCGGATCCATTGCTTTGGTTTCCAGGCATCTCTCCTCAGAGGCCTGGATTTCAATAACAGCATATGGTTTGTTCTTGACTCACCCATCAGAACAAATCTCATCTACACATGGGAAACGTGCACGATGGAGCTTGTGAAAGCCTCTCTTTAGGAGAACCCTTCAGGGCCCCCGTGCGACCGCTTCATTCCAAGGTCTCCATAGACGCAAAATCATATTAGGACACATCTACGGGAGAGTCCATTTCAACTCAGCCTCCTCGGTTGCTCTCCCAGAATCAGCAGATCTAACCTGTCTTGTTGCGTGGAGACAATTGGAATGCGAGGTGGGCTACCCAGCCATCCATCCTTAGAACCCTGCTCAGAATCATTGTCCTGGAGCCAACCACCAGGTCTCAATTGTCCTGCAGAAGAATGTTTGCAGTTTGGAGCTTCTCACAACTCCCATCTTGGGAAAACACCCATGGCCTCGTGATCCACCCCCCCTTCAAGAAGGGGCCATCAGGGACAGAATGTCCAAACTGAGCGATCATCTGATCCTCGCCCTGACTTCAGATGCACGAGATATCCATTGAGGTCTGTAGACTGTGCCTCCAATACCCTCACCCAGAATCCTAGTTCTAGCTTGGGGTCTCAGACTTCCGTCCTCAGACTACTGGCCCACAAGCCCTCCAGTTTGGCAATCCAGACTACAATGCAGCACTCTGCCTGCCCTCCAGAAGAAAAACATTGCCCTCTGGGGCTACCCAAAAACCGCCAATGAGGATCGACCTGCACGCCATTCGGGTGTACCCCAAATATATAGGCTCTCCTGGGCACTAATGCCCTTTCTGACACAGCCTGAGCCTGGACTTCCTGGCCCCACTCAGATAGCTGGCCGCACAGTGATCACATCGGACCCGCCATGGCCTTAGGACGTCATCTCTTCTCAACCTCGGTTTTCAGGCTTCAGAACCAAGACCTTATCTCCAACACGGCCCGGGTTTGAAAATGATGCAGAAATCAGAACTCTTTCCCCATGGCAAGAAACCTTGTGGTTGGCATGTTGTCCAAGGTTCAGTGTAGTTGAAAACAGTGTGGCCCATGAGGCCCCGCCCATGCTTGCGGGCCACATTGGTCACAAACACACATTGTGACCCTCAGCCTGAGCCCAGTCCTCAGGTAAGGCCTCTCAGTGGCTGGATGGAGAGACAGCATATTGGGCTTGCCATGCCCCTAGGCCCCAATTTTTAACCGTAGTTCGGGTTGTCCCTTCAGTCTTCCCCAGGGCTCTGCTTTGGAATTCCTCTTTTGTTGGGACACCTGAGGTAACAAACCTGAAAGGAGTCCTCCCATCCCACAGATTGACGAAAAACAATTGGGATCGGGCCAAATCCACAGAGAGCAAGATTCGTCCATGGCCCATGAGGCCTCCCCCAACATTCCACGGCCATCGCTGATACAAAATCCAGAGACAAAAGCCTGAGCATGCGCCTCAGACTCGCTCATTCTTCATATCCTGAAGAGTTCTTCAGATAAGAACCTACACGGCACTCGAATGCACCCAAAATATATAGTCTAACCTGGGCACTAATGCACTGTCTGACAACCTGAGCCCGGACCTCGTGACCAACACCCAGACAGCTGACCGCACACTCAGCACATCAGACCCGCCATGGCCTTAGGTCATCATCTCTTCCCTACCTCAGTTTTCAGGCTTCAGAACCTAGACCTTACCCTAAGTTTTCAGGCTTCAGAACCATGAACCTAACCATAACCCTGACCCCTACCCTAAGCCTTACGCTAACCCTGACCTCAACAATGTCTAACCCTAAGCCTGACCCTAAGTCTTTCTTAACCCTAACCCTAACACTAACCTTGTCTAAACCCAGCTCTGTTCTCTCCAGCAGGGACAACCCCTGCACCCAGGCCTCCCTTGTTCTGGGAGGAGGTTACATGGGGGTCACTGGATGGGCACTGCATTGAGTGGAGTGTGAGCCTTGAGCAGCATGGGGACCGGCAGCTCAGGGAGCTCTGGTGCAGCAGGAAGTTCGGTAAGGAGCCCCCAGGCCGTCGTGACCTCACTTCCCTGACGACAGAGCCCAAAGGAATTGGAACCCACGTATCCATGCACCCCATTACAGAGAAAGCCCTCTGCCCAGCTCATTTCTAGGCACATCCTAAAGGAAAGGACATGTTCTTCTGCTGTACTGAAGCCGAGAGGATTCAGGGAGAAGAGAGCTCGCCGGCCAGACAAGTCACCTCCCTGGCAGGTCATATCAGGTTTCCCCAACGCCTCATGCCTTTGGCTAATTAAATCAAAAGGAGACATGAGGGGGCTCAGAGTCAGAGAGTCCCACACCTTCTATTCGACCCTAGGTCTCCTCCCCGTCTCTGTGTCTTTGTGTGTGTGTTTGTGTGTGCGCCACTGGGTTTCTGTGTCTCTGTGTAAAGAAGACCTGGCCATGCCATCGTGGATGGAGATGCCCCAAGCAGGATGAGGCTGATATGGGGTTAGATGTCTGTTGAGTAAGTCATGTTCACCCCCCAGTTTAAGGCTGCTTAAGTGGGATCAGTTTTAGGGTCTACACCCTTCTGCCCAGGGTTTATCCTGAGACCCTGAATGTATGAGTCCATGACTCAGGAGCGGGGCTAACCATAACAGTAACCACTAACCCTGACCCTGACACTGACTGTGAGCCTGCCCCAAACCCTAACCCAAGCCCTGACCCTGACTCTGACCCTGACCCTTACTGTGATCCTTACCTGAACCATAAACCGAAACCTAGCCTGGCAAGGACCCTGATGTGGACCCTGAACCTAAACCTAACTCTGACATTACCGTAAATATGACTAATACCTAACCATGACCCAGACCCTGACCCTAATCCTAACCCTGATGCTGATCTAAACCTGACCCTAACACTAACCCTGACACTGAATGTGAGCCTGAACCTAACTCAAACCCTAAACGAAACCCTGACCATGACACTACCACGGGCCCTGACCCGAAACCTAACGCTGAGCCTAACCCTAAAACTAACCCCTAACATTATCCCTGACACTGACCCCAACCCGGTCTAACCCCAACCCTCAAACTACCTCTAATCCTAACTCTAACCCCACTTTAACAATAATCCTGACCCTCTCCCTGACCCTGATCATAACCCTAACTCTGAACTTTGCCTATGTCAGACCTTAACCTTAAACCTGACCCTGTCCTTGACCTTAACACTGACCCTAACCCTGACTGTAAACCTAACTCTGACCCAATCCGTGATCCTGAACAGAATCGTAACCCTAAAGCTAACACTGATCCTGAACGTACTCATAAAACAGAACCTAAACATAAAGCTGACCTTACCATAACCGTAAACCTAATCCTGACCCTGACCCTAACCCTGACACTAAACCTGTCCCAAACCTAACCCTGACCCTGACATGAACCTTGCCCCCACACCAAAACTTGAACCTGACCCTAAATCTGACCATGACCCTGAACCTGACCCTAAACCTAACCTTCATCCTAACACTGATCCTGTCCCTTACTGTGACCGTAACACTAACCGTGACCCTACTGTGAGCCTGACCCTAAACCTAACCATGAACCTAACCCTAACCCTGACCCCTACCCTAAGCCTTACGCTAACCCTGACCTCAACGACGTCTAACCATAACCCTGACCCTAAGTCTTTCTTAACCCTAACCCTAACACTAACCTAGTCTAAGCCCAGCCTTGCTCCCTCCAGCAGGGACAACAGCTGCACCCAGGCTTCCCAGGGGCTGGGGGGAGGCTGTATGGGGGTCACTGGATGGGCACTGCGTTGAGTGGAGTGTGAGCCTTGAGCAGCTTGGGGACCGGTAGCTCAGGGAGCTCTGGTCGAGCAGGAAGTTCGGTAAGGAGCCCCCAGGCAGTGGTGACCTCACTTCCCTGACGACAGAGCCCAACGGAATTGGAACCCACGTATCCAGGCACCCCATTACAGAGAAAACACCCCGGCCCAGCTCATTTCTAGGCACATCCTAAAGGAAGCGACACGTTCTTCTTCTGTACTGAAGCTGAGAGGATGCAGGGAGAAGAGAGCTCGCCCACCAGACACGTCCCCTCCATGTCAGGTCATATCAGGTTTCCCAAACGCCTCAGGCCCTTTGGCTAATAAAATCAAAACGTGACACCAGGGGGCTCAGAGTCAGAGAGTCCAACAACTTCTATTCGACTGGTGTAGCCCTTGGTCTCCTCCCTGTCTCTCTCTCTGTGTGCGTGTGTGAGTGTTTTGCCACTGGGTTTCTGTGTCTGTATGTAAAGAGGACCTGGCCATGCCATCGTGGATGGAGATGCCACAAGCAGGATCAGGCTGATGATGGGTTAGATGCCTGGTGGGCAAGTCATGAGTCCATGACCCAGGAGCGGGGCGAACCCTAACAGTAACCACTAACCATGACCCTGACACTGACTCTGAGCCTGCCCCAAACCCTAACCCGAACCCTGACCCTGACCCTGACGCTAAAACTGACCGTGATCCCGACCTGAACCCTTAATCTGAACCTGAGCCTGACACTGACCTTGTCCGGATCCTGGACCTAAAACTAACTCTGGAATAACCTAGCTATGACTCATCCCTAACCGTGACCCTGACCCTGACCCTAAACCTAATACTGACCTTGAACTAACCCTGACCCTAACTGAACCCTGTCCGTGACTGTGTGCCTGACCCTAAAACTAACCCTAAGGTAACCCTAACCGTGACCCTTATACGGACCCTGAACCTAAACCGAACACTGACCCTGACCCTAACACTAACCCCTACCATAAACCAAACCCTCACCCTACCTTACGCAGTCTAACCCTAACCCTCACGTTAACACTACTAACTCTAACACTAACCCCATCCCAAATTTTCCCATAAACCTAAATGTGAACCTTAACCGAACATAAAGCAAAGCCTGAACCTAAATCTGACCCTGGCCCTGACCTTCACCTGACCCTGACCCTGACCCTAATCCTAACCATGACCTTAACACTGACCAACATAACCCTGTCCCTGACCGGAATGTGGAATTTAACCAATACCTGATCCTGACGCTAAACATGACACTGGCCCAAACTTCACCCTGACGCTGACCCAGGCCATGACCATCAACCTAACCCTGACCCTAACAGTGACCCTGATCCGAACCTAACACTAACACTGAGACTGAATGTGAGCCTGACCCTAACTCTACCCCTAAACATAACCCTAACCCTGACAGTACCACGGGTCCTCCGCCGATCCTATCGCTGAACCTAACCCTAACACTATACTCTAACCCTACCGCGGATCCTGACCCTAACCAATCTAACCCTAACCCTCAAACTAACTCTAACCCTAATACTAAACCTAAACGTTAACAATAACCCTTACCTTATACCTGACTATGATCATAACCCTAACCCTGAACTTTGCCTCTACCAGACCCTGACCCTAAACCTGACCCTGGCCCTGACCCTAAACCTAACCATGACATTAACACTGACCACTACATAACCTTGTCCCTAACCCAAATGTGGACTTTGAACCAATACCTGATCCTGACCCTTAACCTGACACTGGCTCTAAACTTCACCCAGACCCTGACCCAGGCCATGATCATAAACCTAACCCTGAGCCTAATAGTGATCCCGACCCTGACCTGAACACTAAACCTGAGCCTGGCTGTTAGCCTACCCTACTCTAACCGTAAATGTAACCCTGACCCTGACACTAACGCGGGCCCTACCCCGAATCCTATTGCTGAAACTAACCCTAACACTAATCCCTAACCTACCACGGAAACTGACCCTAACAAGTTCTAACCCTAACCATCAACCTAACGCTAACCCTAACACTAACGCTGAACTTTAACAATAACCCTGACCCTATAGCTGACTATGATCATAACCCTAACCCTGAACTTTGCCTATACCAGACACTGACCCTAAACCTAACCCTGAAAATTGCTATTAGGGACCCTGATCCTAAACCTGACCATGGCCCTGACCCTAAACCTAACCATGACCCTAACAATGACCACTACATAACCCTGTCCCTGACCCGAATGTGGACTTAAAACCAATAGCTGATCCTGACCGTAAACCTGACACTGACCCTGACCCTGACTCTGACAGTAATGGTAACCCTGACCCTATTGTGAGCCTGACCCTAAAACTAACCATGAACCTAACCCTAACCCTGACCCCTACCCTAACCCTAACACTAACCCTGACCCCAACAATGTCTCACCCTAACCCTAACCCTAAGTCTCTCGCTAACTAACACTAACCCTAACCCTAACCCTAACCCTAACCTTAACTCGGTCTGAACCCATCTCTGTTCCCAGAAGCGGGGACAATAGTTGCATCCAGGACTCCCAGGGGCTGGGATTGGCTGTGTGGGGGTCACGGGATGAACAGGGCATGGAGTGGTGGGTGAGCCTTGAGCAGCTAGGGGATGGGCACGCTCAGGGTGCTCTGGTGGGAGCAGAAAGTTTGGTAAGGAGCCCCCATTCAATGGTGACCTCACTTCCCTGACGACAGGGCCCAACGGAATTAGAATCCACGTATCCAGGCACCCCATTACAGAGAGAAAACCCCCCTGCCCAGCTCATTTCTAGGCACATCCTAAAGGAAGTGACATGTTCTTCTGTTGTACTGAAGCCCTGAGGATGCAGGGAGAAGAGAGCTCACCCACCATACACGTCCCCTCACTGGCAGGTCATATCAGGCTTCCCCAACGCCTCAGGCCCTTTGGCAAATAAAATCAAAAGGTGATACCAGGGGGCTCAGAGTCAGAGAGTCCCACACCTTTTAATTGAGCGGTATAGCTCTAAGTCTCCTCCCCATGTGTGTGTGTGTGTGTGTGTGTGTGTGTGTGTGTGTGTGTGTGTGTGTGTGTGTGTGTGTGCCTCTGGGTGTCTGTGGCTCTGTGTGTAAAGAGGACCTGGCCATGCCATCGTGGGTGAAGATGTCCCAAGCAGGAGCAGGCTGATGAGGGGTTAGATGCCTGGTGGGCAGGTCATGTTTACATCCCAGTGTAATGCTGGCTAAGTGGGATCGGGTGTGGGGTCTACAGCCTTCTGCCCAGGGTTTTTCCTGAGAACCTAAAGGGAGGGGACAATGAACCAGGAGCGGGGAGAACCCTAACAGTAACCACTGACCGTGACCCTGACACTGTGAGCCTGCCCCAAACCCTAACCCGAGCCCTGACCCTGATCCTGACCCTAACCCTGACCGTGATCCTGACCTGAACCCTAAACCTAAACCTAAGCCTGATGCTGACCCTGATACGGACCCTGAACCTAAACCTAAGTCTGAGATAACCTAACTATGACTCATCCCTAAACAGGACCCTGACCTGACCCTAATCCTAATCCTGACGCTGACCTAACCCTAACCCTTACCCTAACCCTAACCCTGACCCTGACTGTGTGCCTGACCCTAAACGTAAACCTAAAGGTAACCCTAACACTGACCCTAATATGGACCCTGTACCCAAACCGAACACTGACCCTGACCCTAACACTAACCCCTACCCTAAACCAAACCCTCACCCTGACATAACCCTGTCTAACCCTAACCCACACGATAACACTACTTCTAACTCTAACCCTAACCCCATCCCAAACTTTTCCCCTAACCTAACTGTGAACCTGAGCCGAACATAAAGCAAAGAATGAACTTAAACCTGACCCTGGCCCTGACCTTAACCTGACTCTGACCCTGACCCTAATCCTAACCATGACCTTAACATTGACCACTACATAACCCTGTCCCTGACCCAAATGCGGACTTTAACCAATACCTGATCCTGACGCTAAACCTGACACTGGCCCAAACTTCACCCTGACCCTGACCCAGGCCATGACCATCAACCTAACCCTGACCCTAACAGTGACCCTGACTCAAACCTAACACTAACCCTGACTGAATGTGAGCCTGACCCTAACTCTACCCCTAAACGTAACCTTAACCCTGACACTACCACGGGTCCTCCGCTGATCCTATCGCTGAACCTAACCCTAACACTATACTCTAACCCTTCCTCGAACCCTGACCCTAAACATGTCTAACCCTAACCCTCAAACTAACTCTAACCCTAACACTAACCCTAAACTTTAACAATAACCCTTACCCTATACCTGCCTATGATCATAACCCTAACCCTGAACTTTGCCTCTACCAGACCCTGACCCTAAACCTGACCCTGGCCCTGACCCTAAACCTAACCATGACACTAACACTGACCACTACATAACCTTGTCCCTAACCCAAATGTGGACTTTGAACCAATACCTGATCCTGACCCTAAACCTGACACTGGCTCTAAACTTCACCCTGACCCTGACCCAGGCCATGATCATAAACCTAACCCTGAGCCTAATAGTGATCCCGACCCTGACCTGAACACTAAACCTGAGCCTGGCTGTTAGCCTACCCTACTCTAACCGTAAATGTAACCCTGACCCTGACATTAAGTGGGCCCTACCCCGAATCCTATTGCTGAAACTAACCCTAACACTAACCCCTAACCTTCCACAGACCCTGACCCTAACAAGTTCTAACCCTAACCATCAACCTAACGCTAACCCTAACACTAACGCTGAACTTTAACAATAACCCTGACCCTATAGCTTACTATGATCATAACCATAACCCTGAACTTTGCCTATACCAGACACTGACCGTAAACCTAACCCTGAAAATTGCTATTAGGGACCCTGATCCTAAACCTGACCATGGCCCTGACCCTAAACCTAACCATGACAGTAACACTGACTACTGCATAACCTTGTCCCAACCCAAATGTGGACTTTGAACCAATACCTGATCCTGACACTAAACCTGACACTGCCCTAAACTATACCCTGACCCTGACGCAGGCCATGACCATAAACCTAACCCTGACCCTAACACTGACCCTAACCCTGACCCTAACACTAACCCTGACACTGAATGTGAGCCTGACCCTAACTCTACCCCTAAACATAACCCTGACCCTGACACTAACACGTGCCCTCCGCGAATCCTATCGCTGAAACTAACCCTAACACTAAACCCTAACCCTACCACGGACCCTGACCCTAACGAGGGCTAACCCTAACCCTCAACCGAACTCTAACCCTAAACCTAACCCTAAACATAAACAATAACCCGGACCCTATGCCTGATTATGATCATTACCCTTACCCGGAACTTTGCACATAGCAGTCCCTGACCCTAAATCTGACCCTGGCCCAGACTCTAAACAGAACCATGACCCTAACAATGACCACTAAATAATCCTGTCCCTGACCCGAATGTGGACTTTAAACCAATACCTGAACCTGACCGTAAACCTGACACTGGCCCTAGACTTCACCATGACCCTGACCCAGGCAAAGACTATAAACCTAACCCTGACTCTAACAGTGATGCTGACCCTGGCCCTAACACTAACCCTGACATTGAATGGGAGCCTGACCCTAACTCTAACCCTAAACGTAACCCGCACACCTGATACTAACACGGGTCCTGACGCGAAACCTAACGCTGAACCTAACCCTAAAACTAACCCCTAACATTATGCCTGACACTGACCCAAACCCAGTCTAACCCTAACCCTCCCTAGCTCTAACCCTAACCCTAAACCCACTTTAACAATTATCCTAACCCTCTCCCTGAACCTGATCATAACCCTAACTCTGAACATTGCCTATGTCAGAACTTAACCTTAAAACTGACCCTGGCCTTGACCTTAACTCTGACCCTAACCGTGAATGTAAACCTAACTCTGACCCATCCGTGATCCTGAACAGAATCTTCACCCTAAATCTCACCCTATTCCTGAACCTACTCATAAAACAGAACCTAAACATAAAGCTGACCTTACCATAACCATAAACCTATCCTGACCCTGACCCTAACACTGACACTAAACCTGTCCCAAACCTAACCCTGATCCTGACATGAACCTTGCCCCCAAACAGAAACTTGACCATGATCCTGAAACTGACCCTTAACTTAACCGTCACCCTAACACTGACCCTGACCCTGACTCTGACCATAACAGTAATCCTGACCCAACTGTGAGCCTGACCCTAAACCTAACCATGATCCTAACCCTAACCCTGACCCCTACCCTAACCCTAATGCTAACCCTGACCCCAACGATGTCTCACCCTAACCCTAACCCTAAGTCTCTTGCTAACACTAACACTAACCCTAACCCTAACCCTAACCTTAACTCAGTCTGAACCCATCTCTGTTCCCAGAAGTGGGGACAACAGTTGCATCCAGGACTCCCAGGGGCTGGGTTTGGCTGTGTGGGGGTCACTGGATGAACAGGGCATGGGGTGGTGGGTGAGCCTTGAGCAGCTAGGGGATGGGCACGCTCAGGGTGCTCTGGTGGGAGCAGAAAGTTTGGTAAGGAGCCCCCATTCAATGGTGACCTCACTTCCCTGACGACAGAGCCCAACGGAATTAGAATCCACGTATCCAGGCACCCCATTACAGAGAAAACCCCCCTGCCCAGCTCATTTCTAGGCACATCCTAAAGGAAGCGACATGTTTTTCTGCTGTACTGAAGCCCTGAGGATGCAGGGAGAAGAGAGATCACCCGCCATACACATCCCGTCACTGGCAGGTCATATCAGGCTTCCCCAACGCCTCAGGCCCTTTGGCAAATAAAATCAAATGGTGACACCAGGGGGCTCAGAGTCAGAGATTCCCACACCTTTTGATCGAGCGGTATAGCTCTAAGTCTCCTCCCCGTGTGTGTGTGTGTGTGTGTGTGTGTGTGTGTGTGTGTGTAAAGAGGACCTGGCCATGCCATCGTGGGTGGAGATGTCCGGAGCAGGAGCAGGCTAAAGAGGGGTTAGATGCCTGGTGGGCAGGTCATGTTTACATCCCAGTGTAATGCTGGCTAAGTGGGATTGGTTGTGGGGTCTACAGCCTTCTGCCCAGGGTTTTTCCTGAGAACCTAAAGGGAGGGGACAATGAACCAGGAGCGGGGTGAACCCTAACAGTAACCACTGACCCTGACCCTGATCCTGACACTGTGAGCCTGCCCCAAACCCTAACCCGAGCCCTGACCCTGACCCTGAACCTAACCCTGACCGTGATCCCGACCTGAACCCTAAACCTAAACCTAAGCCTGACGCTGACCCTGATCCGGACCGTGAACCTAAACCTAAGTCTGAGATAACCTAACTATGACTCATCCCTAAACGTGACCCTACCTGAATCTAATCCTAATCCTGACGCTGATCTAACCCTGACCCTAACCCTAACCCTGTCCGTGACCGTGTGTGTGACCCTAAACCTATCCCTAAAGGTAACCCTAACCCTGACCCTAATACGGACCCTCAAACCAAACCGATCGTTGACCCTGACAATAACACTAATCCCTACCCTAAACCAAACCCGAACGCTGACCTTACGCTGTCTAACCCTAACCCTCACCATACCACTACTTCTAACTCTAACCGTAACCCCATCCCAAACTTATCCCCTAAACCTAAATGTGACCATGAAACGAACATAAAGCAAAGCCTGAACCTAAACCTAACCCTGACACTGACCTTCACCTGAAACTGACCCTGACCCTAATCCTAACAATGACCCTAACACTGACCACTACACAACCCTGTCCCTGACCCGAATGTGGACTTTAAACCAATACATGATCCTGAAGCCAAACCTGACACTGGGCCTAAACTTCACCCTGAACCTGACCCAGACAATGACAATCAACCTATCCCTGACCCTAACAGTGACCCCGACCCAGACCTGAACACTAAACCACACCCTGACTGTGAGGCTGACCCTTACTGTAACCCTAAACTTAACCCTGACCCTGACACTAACAAGGGCCATACCCTGAAACCTAACGCTGAACCTAACCCTAAAACTAACCCCTAACATTATCCCTGAAACTGACACTAACCTGTTCTAACCCTAACCCTCAACCTACCTCGAACCCTAACCCTAACCCCACTTTAACAATTATCCTAACCCTCTCCCTGAACCTGATCATAACCCTAACTCTGAACATTGCCTATGTCAGAACTTAACCTTAAAACTGACCCTGGCCTTGACCTGAACACTGACGCTAACCCTGACTGTAAACCTAACTCTGACCCAATCCGTGAGCCTGAACAGAATCGTCACCCTAAATCTCACCCTGATCCTGAACCTACTCATAAAACAGAACCTAAACATAAAGCTGGCCTTACCATAACCATGAACCTAACCCTGACCCTGACCCTAACCCTGACAATAAACCTGTCCCAAATCTAAACCTGACCCTGACATGAACCTTGCCCCCACACCAAAACTTGAACCTGACTCTAAATCTGACCATGACACTGAACCTGACCCTAAAAACTAACTGTCATCCTAACACTGACCCTGTCCCTGACTGTGACCGTAACGCTAACCGTGACTCTACTGACCCTAAACCTAACATGAACCTAACCCTAACCCTGACCCCTACCCTAAGCTTTACGGTAAGCCTGACCTCAACGACGTCTAACCCTAACCCTGACCCTAAGTCTTTCTTAACCCTAACCCTAACACTAATCTAGTCTAAACCCAGCTCTGTTCCTTCCAGCGGGGACAACAGCTGCACCTAGTCCTCCCAGGGGGTGGGAGGAGGCTGTATGGGGGTCACTGCATGGGCACTGCGTTGAGTGGAGTGTGAGCCTTGAGCAGCTTGGGGACCAGTGGATCAGGGAGCTCTGGTCGAGCAGGAAGTTCGGTAAGGATCCCCCAGGCAGTAGTGACCTCACTTCCCTGACGACAGAGCCCAAGGGAATTGAAATCCGCGTATCCAGGCACCCCATTACAGAGAAAACCCCAATGCCCAGCTCATATCTAGGCACATCCTAAAGGAAGCGACATGTTCTTCTGCTGTACTGAAGCTGAGAGGATGCAGGGAGAAGACAGCTCGCCCGCCAGACAAGTCCCCTACCTGGCAGGTCATATCAGGTTTCCCCAACACTTCAGGCCCTTTGGCTAATAAACTCAAAAGGGGACACCAGGGGGCTCAGAGTCAGAGAGTCCCACACCTTCTTATCGACCAGTGTAGCCCTAGGTCTCCTCCCTGTCTCTGCTCTGTGTGTGTGTGTGTGTGTGCTTGTGTGTGTGTGCCACTGGGTTTCTGTGTCTGTGTGTAAAGAGGACCTGTCTATGCCATCGTGGGTGGAGATGACCCAAGCAGGATCAGGCTGATGAGGGTTTAGATATCTGGTGGGCAAGTCATGATCACACCCCAGTTTAAGGCTGGTTAAGTTGGATCGGGTGTAGGGTATACACCCTTCTGCCCAGGGTTTATCCTGAGACCCTGAACGGATGGGTCCATGACCCAGGATCAGGGCTAACCCTAACAGAACCACTAACCCTGACCCTGACACTGACTGTGAGCCTGCCCTATACCTAACCCAAGCCCTGACCCTGACCCTGACCCTGACTGTGATCCTGACCTGAACCCTAAACCTAAACCTAAGCCTGACACTGACCCTGATGTGGACCCTGAACCCAAACCTAACTCTGACATTACCGTAACCATGACTGAAACCTAACAAGGACCCTGACCCTGACCCTAATCCTAATCCTGACGCTGACCTAACCCGGACGCTAACCCTAAGCCTGAACGTGACTGTGAGCCTGACGCTAGCCCTAAAACTAAAGGTAACTCTAACCATGAACCTCTACGGACCCTGAACCTAAACCTAAGGCTGAACCTGACCCTAACACTAACCCCTCCCCTAAACCAAACCCTAACCCTGACCTTATGCTGTCTAACCCAACCTAACCATAACCCTACTTCTAAATCTAACCCATACCCCATCCCAAACCCTACCGCCAAAACCTAAGTGTGAAACTGAACCGAATATTGACCCTATACCAAAGCCTGACCCTCAACCTGACCCTGGCCCTGACCTTGATCTGACCGTGACCCTGACCCTAATCCAAACCATGACACTACACTAACCACTACATAAACCTGTCCCTGAACCAAATGTGGATTTTAAACCAACCTGAACCTGACCCTCAACCTGACACTGGCGCTAAACTTCACCCTGAGCGTGACCCAGACCATGACCATAAACCTAACCTTGACCCTAACAGTGACCCCGACCCTGACCTGAAAACTAAACCTGACCCTGACTGTGAGCCTGACCTTAACTCGAACCATAAATGTAACTCTGACCCTGACGCTGACACTGGCACTCCTCGAATCCTATTGCTGATCCTAACCCTAACACTAACCCCCCTAAACCTACCACGGACACTGACCCTAACAAGTTCTAACCCTAACAGTCAACCTAACGCTAACCCTAACACTAACCCTAAACTTAAACAATAACCATGACCCTATACCTGATAATGATCATAACCCTAACACGGAACTTTGCCTATACCAGACCCTGACCCTAAATCACCCTCACCCTGACCCTAAACCTAACCATGACCCTCACAATGACCACAACATAACCCTGTCCCTGACCCGAATGTGGACTTTAAACCAATACCTGGTCCTACCATAAACCTGACACTGGCCCTAGACTTCACCCTGAGCCCGACCCAGGCAAAGACCATAAACTTAACTCTGACCCAAACAATGACCCTGACCCTGAAACTAACACTAAACCTGACACTGAATGAGAGCCTGACCCTAACTCTAACCCTAAACGTAACCCTGACCCTGACACTAACATGGCCCCTGACCCGAAACCTAAGGCTGAACCTAACCCCAAAAAAACCCCTAACATTATCCCTGACACTGTCCCTAACCCAGTCTAACCCTAACCCTCAACCTATCTCTAAGACTAACTCTAACCTCACTTTAACAATTATCCTGACCCTCTCTCTGAACCTGATCATAACCCTAACTCTGAACATTGCCTATGTCAGAACTTAACCTTAAAACTGACCCTGACCTTGACCTTAACACTGACCCTAACCCTGACTGTAAACCTAACTCTGACCCAATCCGTGAGCCTGAACAGATTAGTAACCCTAAAGCTAACCCTGATCCTGAACCTACTCATAAAACAGAACCTAAACCTAAAGCTGACCTTACCATAACCATGAACCTAACCCTGACCCTGACCCTAACCCTGACACTAAACCTGTCCCAAACCAAACCCTGACCTGACATGACCTTGCCCCCAAACCAAAACTTGAACCTGACCCTAAAACTGACTATGACCCTGAACCTGACCCTAAACCTAACCGTGAGCCTAACACTGACCCTGACCCTGACTCTGACCATAACGATAACCCTGAACCTACTGTGATCCTGACCCTAAACCTGACCATGAACCTAACCCTAACCCTGACCCCTACCCTAAGCCTTATGCTAACCCTGACCCCAAAGACGTCTAACCCTAAACCTGACCCTAAATCTTTCTTAACCCTAACCATAACACTAACCTGGTCTAAACCCAGCTCTGTTCCCTCCAGTGGGGAAAACAGCTGCACGCAGGCCTCCCAGGGGCTGGGGGGAGGCTGTATGTGGGTCACAGGATGGGCACTGCATTGAGTGGTGTGTGAGCCTTGAGCAGCATGGGGAACAGCAGCTCAGGGAGCTCTGGTGGAGCAGGAAGTTTGGTAAGGAACCCCCAGGCAGTGGTGACCTCACTTCCTTGACGAAGGGCCCAATGGAATTGGAACCCACGTATCCAGGCATCCCATTACAGAGAAACGCCCTCCCCAGCTCTTTCTATGCACATCCTAAAGGAAGCGACATGTTCTTCTGCTGTACTGAAGCCGAGAGGATGCAGGGAGAAGAGAGCTGGCCCGTCTGACACATCCCCTCCCTGGCAGGTCATATCAGGTTTCCCCAATGCCTCAGGCCCTTTGGCTAAAAAATCAAAAGGTGACACCAGGGGGCTCAGATCAGAGAGTCCCATACCTTCTGATCCACTCGTATAGGCTTAGGTCTCTTCCCCGTTTGTGTGTGTGTGTGTGGGGGTGCCTCTGTGTGTCTGTGTGTCTGTGTGTAAAGAGGTCCTGGCTATGCCATCGAGGGTGGAGATGCCCGAAACATGATCAGGCTGATGAGGGTTTAGATATCTGGTGGGCAAGGCATGTTCAGACTCCAGTTTAAGGCTGGTTAAGTGGGATCGGGTGTAGGGTCTACACCCTTCTGCCCAGGGTTTATCCTGAGACCCTGAACGGATGGGTCCATGACCCAGGATCAGGGCTAACCCTAACAGTAACCACTAACCCTGACCCTGACCCTGACTGACTCTGAGACTGCCCCAAAACCTAACCCAAGCCCTGACCCTGACCCTGAAACTGACCCTGACTGTGATCCTGACCTGAAACCTAAACCTAAACCTAAGACTGACACTGACCCTGATGTGGACCCTGAACCTAAACCTAACTCTGACATTACTGTACCATGACTCAAACCTAACCAGGACCCTGACCGTGACCCTAATCCTAACCCTGACGCTGACCTAACCCGGACCCTAACCCTAACCCTGATCGAGACTTGAATTGACCCTAAACCTAAACCTTATGGTAACTCTAACCATGACCCTAATAAGGACCCTGAACCTACACCTCATGCTGACCCTGAACCTAACACTAAACCCTACCCTAAACCAAACCCTAAAACCTGACCTTATGCTGTCTAACCCACCCTAACCATAACCCTACTTATAAATCTAACCCAAAACCCCATCCCAACCCCTACCACCAAAACCTAACTATGACACTGAACCAAATATTGACCCTCTACCAAAGCCTGACCCTCATCCTGACCCTGGCCCTGACCTTCATTTGACCGTGACCCTGACCCTAATCCAAACCATGACACTAACACTGACCACTACATAAACCTGTCCCTGACCCAAATGTGGATTTTAAACCAACCTGAACCTGACCCTCAACCAGACACTGGTGCTAAACTTCACCCTGAGCATGACCCAGACCATGACCATAAACCTAACCTTGACCCTAACAGTGACCCCGACCCTGACCTGAAAACTAAACCTGACCCTGACTGTGAGCCTGACCTTAACTCGAACCATAAATGTAACTCTGACCCTGACGCTGACACTGGCCCTCCTCGAATCCTATTGCTGATCCTAACCCTAACACTAACCCCTAAACCTACCACGGACACTGACCCTAACAAGTTCTAACCCTAACAGTCAACCTAACGCTAACCCTAACACTAACCCTAAACTTAAACAATAACCATGACCCTATACCTGATAATGATCATAACCCTAACACGGAACTTTGCCTATACCAGACCCTGACCCTAAATCACCCTCACCCTGACCCTAAACCTAACCATGACCCTCACAATGACCACAACATAACCCTGTCCCTGACCCGAATGTGGACTTTTAAACCAATACCTGATCCTACGTCAACCTGACACTGGCCCTAGACTTCACCCTGACCCCGACCCAGGCAAAGAACATAAACTTAACTCTGACCCAAACAATGACACTGACGCTGAAACTAACACTAAACCTGACACTAAATGTGAGCCTGACCCTAACTCTAACCCTAAACGTAACCCTGACCCTGACACTAACATGGGCCCTGACCCGAAAGCTAAGGCTGAACCTAACCCTAAAAAAACCCCTAACATTATCCCTGACACTGACCCTAACGAAGTCTAACCCTAACCCTCAATCTATCTCTAAGCCTAACCTGTCCCAAACCTAACCCTGACCCTGACATGAACCTTGCCACCAAACCAAAACTTGAACCTGACCGTAAATCTGACCATGACCCTGCCTGGACATAAACCTAACCGTCAGCCTAACACTGACCCTGACCCTGACTCTGACTGTAACGCTAACCCTGAACCTACTGTGATCCTGACTCTAAACCTAACCATGAACCTAACCCTAACCCTGACCCCTACCCTAAGCCTTACGCTAACCCTGACCCCAAAGATGTCTAACCCTAAACCTGACCCTACGTCTTTCTTAGCCCTAACCCTAACACTAAGCTGGTCTAAACCCAGCTCTGTTCCCTCCAGCGGGGAAAACAGCTGCACCCAGGCCTCCCAGAGTCTGGGAGGAGGCTGTATGTGGGTCAATGGATGGGCACTGCATTGAGTGGAGTGTGAGCCTTGAGCAGCGTGGGGACCGGCGGCTCAGGGAGCTCTGGTGGAGCAGGAAGTTTGGTAAGGAACCCCCAGGCATTCGTGACCTCACTTCCTTGACGAAGGGCCCAACGGAATTGGAACCCACATATGCAGGCATCCCATTACAGAGAGAACGCCCTCCCCAGCTCTATCTAGGAACATCATAAAGGAAGCACCACGTTCTTCTACTGTACTGAAGCCCAGAGGATGCAGGGAGAAGTGAGCTCGCCCGCCAGACACGTCCCCTCCCTGGCAGGTCATATCAGGTTTCCCCAACGCCTCAGGCCCTTTGGCTAATAAAATCAAAAGGTGACACCAGTGGGCTCAGAGTCGGAGAGTCCCACACCTTCTGATCTATGGGTGTAGCCCTAGGTGTCCTCCCTGTCTCTCTCCCTGTGTGTGTGTGTGTGTGTGTGTGTGTGTGTGTGTGTGTATGAGTGCGAGTGCCTCTGGGTGTCTGTGTGTCTGTGTGTAAAGAGTACCTGGCCATGCCATATTGGGTGGAGATGCCCCAAGCAGGATGAGGCTGATATGGGGTTAGATGTCTGGTGGGTAAGTCATGTTCACACCCCAGTTTAAGGCTGCTTAAGTGGGATCAGTTGTAGGGTCTACACCCTTCTGCCCAGGGTTTATCCTGAGACCCTGAATGTATGAGTCCATGACTCAGGAGCGGGGCTAACCATAACAGTAACCACTAACCCTGACCCTGACACTGACTGTGAGCCTGCCCCAAACCCTAACCCAAGCCCTGACCCTGACTCTGACCCTGACCCTTACTGTGATCCTTACCTGAACCATAAACCGAAACCTAGCCTGGCAAGGACCCTGATGTGGACCCTGAACCTAAACCAAACTCTGACATTACCGAAAATATGACTAATACCTCACCATGACCCATACCCTGACCCTAATCCTAACCCTGACGCAGACCTATCCCTGACCCTAACACTAACACTGACACTGAATGACCGCGAAATCAACAGAACACTAAACCTGACCCTGACCCTGACACTAACATGGCCCCTGACCCGAAACCTAAGGCTGAACCTAACCCCAAAAAAACCCCTAACATTATCCCTGACACTGTCCCTAACCCAGTCTAACCCTAACCCTCAACCTATCTCTAAGACTAACTCTAACCTCACTTTAACCCAGCCAAAGGACCCAGTCTGACCCTAAACAATTATCCTGACCCTCTCTCTGAACCTGATCATAACCCTAACTCTGAACATTGCCTATGTCAGAACTTAACCTTAAAACTGACCCTGACCTTGACCTTAACACTGACCCTAACCCTGACTGTAAACCTAACTCTGACCCAATCCGTGAGCCTGAACAGATTAGTAACCCTAAAGCTAACCCTGATCCTGAATCTACTCATAAAACAGAACCTAAACCTAAAGCTGACCTTACCATAACCATGAACCTAACCCTGACCCTGACCCTAACCCTGACACTAAACCTGTCCCCAAACCTAACCCTGACCTGACATGACCTTGCCCCCCAAACCAAAACTTGAACCTGACCCGAAAAACTGACCATGACCCTGAATCTTACCCTAAACGTAACCGTGAGCCTAACACTGACCCTGAGCCTGACTCTGACCGTAACGCTAATCCTGAACCTACTGTGAGCCAGACCCTAAACCTAACCATGAACCTAACCCTAACCCTGACCCCTACCCTAAGCCTTATGCTAACCCTGACCCCAAAGACGTCTAACCCTAACCCTGACCCTAATTCTTTCTTAACCCTAACCCTAACACTAACCTGGTCTAAAACCAGCTCTTTTCCATCCAGTGGGGAAAACAGCTGCATGCAGGCCTCCCAGGGGCTGTGGGGAGGCTGTATGGGGGTCACAGGATGGGCACTGCATTGAGTGGAGTGTGAGCCTTGAGCAGCGTGGGGACCGGCGGTTCAGGGAGCTCTGGTGGAGCAGGAAGTTTGGTAAGGAACCCCCAGGCAGTGGTGACCTCACTTCCTTGACGAAGGGCCCAACGGAATTGGAACCCACGTATCCAGGCATCCATTACAGAGAAACGCCCTCCCCAGCTCTATCTAGGCACATCCTAAAGGAAGCGACATGTTCTTCTGCTGTACTGAAGCCGAGAGGATGCAGGGAGAAGAGAGCTGGCCCGTCTGACACGTCCCCTCCCTGGCAGGTCATATCAGGTTTCCCCAATGCCTCAGGCCCTTTGGCTAAAAAATCAAAAAGTGACACCAGGGGGCTCAGATCAGAGAGTCCCACACCTTCTGATCCACTCTTATAGACTTAGGTCTCCTCCCCTCTGTGTGTGGGTGTGTGTGTGTGGGGGGGGTGCCTCTGCGTGTCTGTGTGTCTGTGTGTAAAGAGGTCCTGGCTATGCCATCGAGGGTGGAGATGCCCCAAGCAGGATCAGGCTGATGAGGGCTTAGATATCTGGTGGTCAAGTCATGTTCACACCCCAGTTTAAGGCTGGTTAAGAGGGATGGGGTGTAGGGTCTACACCCTTCTGCCCAGGGTTTATCCTGAGACCCTGAACGGATGGGTCCATGACCCAGGATTAGGGCTAACCCTAACAGTAACCACTAACCCTGACCCTGACCCTGACTGACTGTGAGACTGCCCCAAACCCTAACCCAAGCCCTGACCCTGACCCTGACCCTGACCCTGACTGTGATCCTGACCTGAACCCTAAACATAAACCTAAGCCTGACACTGACCCCTATGTGGACCCTGAACCTTAGCCTAACACTGACATTACCGTAACCATGACTCAAACCTAACCAGGACCCTGACCCTGACTCTAATCCTAACCCTGACGCTGACCTAACCCGGACCCTAAACCTAATCCTGACCGTGACTTGTGCTTGACCTTAACCCTAAACCTAATGGTAACTCTAACCATGATCCTAACAAGGACCCTGAACCTAAACATCATGCTGACCCTGACCTTAACACTAACCCCTAACCTAAACAAAACCCTAACCCTGACATTACGATATCTATCCCTAATCCTAAACATAACCCTACTTCTAACTCTAACCCTAACCCCAATCCCAAACCCTACCGCCAAAACGTAACTGTGACAGTGAACCGAACATTGACCCTATACGAAAGCCTGACCCTCAACCTGACCCTGGCCCTGACATTTACCGGACCCTGACTCTGACCCTAATCCTAACCTTGACACTAACTCTGACAACTAAATAAACCTATCCCAGACCCGAATGTGGACTTTAAACCAATACCTGAACCTGACCCTAAACAGGACACTGGTGCTAATCTTCACCCCTGACCCTGACCCAGACCATGACGATAACCTAACCCTGACCCTTACAGTGACCGCGAAATCAACAGAACACTAAACCTGACCCTGACTGTGAGACTGAAACTAACTCTGACCCTAAATGTAACCCTGACCCTGACACTAACATGGGCCCTCCCCCGAAACGTATCTCTGAACCTAACCCTAACACAAACCCCTAACCCTACCACGGACCCTGACCCCAACAAGTTCTAACCCTAACCGTCAACCTAACGCTAAATGTAGAACTAACCCTAAACATTAACAATAACCCTGAGCCTATACCTGACTCTGATCATAACCCTAACCCTGAACTTTGCCTATACCAGACCCTGACCCTAAACCGGACACTGGACCTGACCCTTAACCTAACCATGAACCTAACAATGACCACTACATAACCCTGTCCCTGACACGAATGTGGACTTTAAACCAATACCTGATCCTGACCGTAAACCTGACACTGGCCCTAGACTTCACCCTGAACCCGACCCAGGCAAAGACCAGAAACCTAAGCCTGACCCTAACAGTGACCCTGACCCTCACCCTAACAATAAACCTGACACTGAAAGTAAGCCTGAACCTATCTCTAACCCTAAACGTAACCCTGACCCTGACACTAACACGGGCCCTGACCCGAAACCTAACGCTGAACCTAACCTTAAACCTAACCCCTAACATTATCCCTGACACTGACCCTAAACCCGGTCTAACCCTAACACGCAACCTACCTCTAACCCTAAACCTAACCACACTTTAACAATAATCCTGACCCTCTCCCTGAACCTGATCATAACCCTAACTCTGTACTTTGCCTATGTCAGACCTTAACCTTAAACCAGACCCTGGCCTTGACCTTAATACTGACCCTAAACCTGACTGTAAACCTAACACTGACTCAATCCGTGATCCTGAACAGATTAGTAACCCTAAAGCTAACCCTGATCCTCAACCTACTCATGAAACAGAACCTAAAAATAAAGCTGACCTTACCAAAACCATGAACCTAAACCTGACCCTGACCCTAACCCTGACACTAAACCTGTCCAAAACCTAACCCTGACCTGACATGACCTTGCCCCCAAACCAAAACTTGGACCGGACCGTAAATCTGATCATGACCCTGCCTGGACATATAACTAACTGTCAGTCTAACACTGACCCTGACCCTGACTCTGACCGTAACGCTAACCCTGAACCTACTGTGATCATGACACTAAACCTAACCATGAACCGAACCCTAAACCTGACCCCTACACTAAGCCTTACGCTAACCCTGACTCCAAAGACGTCTAACCCTAACTCTGACCCTACGTCATCTCTTCCCAATTCGGTTTTCAGGCTTCAAAACCTAGACGTTTTCTCCAATCACTGCCCAGGGTTGAACATGAGGCAGAAATCTGAATTCCTTCCCCATGGCAAGAAATCTTGTGGTTGGCGTGTTGCCCAACGTTCAGTGTAGTTGATAGCAGTGTGGCCCTTTGACCCCGCCATGCTTGAGGGCCGCATTGGTCACAAATACGCATTGTGACCCTCAGCGTGAGCCCAGTCTCCAAGTAAGGTCTCCCAGTGGCTGCACCAAGAGACGGCATATTGGGCTTGCCATGCCCCTAGGCCCCAATTTTTAACCATAGTTCGTGTTGTCCATTCGCCCCTCCCCATTGCTCTGCTTTAGAATGAGGTAACCAAATTGAAAGGACTCCTCCCATCCCACAGATTGACCCCCAAATTGGGATCGGGCCAAATCCACAGAGAGGAAGACTCATCCATGGCCCATGAGGCCACCCCGACATTCCACGCCCATCGTTGACACAAAATCCAGAGACAAAAGCCTGAATAAGCGCCTCACACTCGCTCTTTCTTCCTATCCCAAAGAGTTCCCCTCACGATCTGTAGATCGGAACTGCCATACATACGTCACCAAAACAAGCCGAGTGTGTGTTTTCAGACTTCTATCCCCACATTCCTGGCTTCCACTCCCTCCAGCCTGGGGACCCTGGAGCCACACATCAGGTCTGTGCCTCTCAACTCCACAGGAATTCTGCCCCTTCCATTGACCACAACCATACAAACTCGGAGAAACCTCCAAAGTCCCCAAGGCCATCCCCATAGTATAGAACGCCCAGGACAAACAAGGGCTGCCTGGAACCAGCTGAGCATCCATCTCCACTCATACTTTAGATGGATGTCCCCAGAGAAGGAGCTTGAACGGGACAGGGCCCTAGGCCCTAATGGGGTCCATTGTTTTGGTTTCCTGCTATCTCTCATCAGAGGCCTGGTTTCCAATATCAGCATGTGGGGCTTTCCTGAGGCACCAATCAGATCAAATCTAGTCTCCACATGGGAAACTTGTCTTTTGGAGATGATGCAAAACCTCTGGTTAGGAGAAGCATTCAGGGTCCGTGTGCCACCGCCCCGTGCCAAGGTCTCCATGCACACAAACCCACAATAGGACCCATCCGCAGGAGAGTCCATTTCAAATCAGCCCCCTCCGTTGCTCCCCTAGAGCTAGCATATCAAAACTGTCTGTTAACTAGGAGACAGTAAGAATCGAGGCAGTCTGCCCAGGGTTCCATCCTTCGATCCTTGCTTTGCTGTCGTTCCGTATGAAACATCCTGGTGCGATCCAACAGATCTCAATTGTTGATCAGAGAAAATCCTTGTGGCTTGGAGCATATCCCAACTCCCCTCCTGGGTAAACCTCCATGGCCTCGAGATGCTGCCCCCTTCAAGAAAGGACCATAATGGACAGAAACTCCAACCTGAGCATAGGTCTGAACCCTCCCTGACTTCAGATGCACGAAGTACCGATTCAGATGTGCAGATAGTGCCTGCCGTGCCCTCGCCCCGAAACCTACGCCTAACTTGTGTTCTTATTCTTCCGTCCTCACACTCCTTGCCCAAAGGGCATCCAGTTTGGGAATTCCAAAGCCACAAAGCAGCACTCTGCCTGCCCTCCAGAAGAAAAACGTTGCCCTTGGGGCTACCCAGAAACGCTAAATGAGGATCAAGCTGCACGGTACTCGACTTTCCCCCAATTATACAATATACCCTGAAAACTAATGCCTGGTCTGACGCAGCCTAGGCCTGAACCTTCCGACCAACACTCAGCGACCTGGCTCCACACTGAGCACGTCGGACCTGTCATGGACTTAAGTCGTCATCTCTTCCCAAGCTCGGTTTTCAGACTACACAACCTAGACCTTAACTCCAATCACGACCCAGCGGTGAAAGAGATGAAAAAAATCAGAACTACTACTACCCCATGGCACGAATAGATGTGGTGGCATGGAGCCCAACGTTCAGTGTAGGAGCAACAGTGTGGACCATGATTCCCGCCCATGATTGAGCGCTTAGAAGGCATAAACACACATTGTGACCCTCAGCGTGAGTTCTGTCCTCAAGGAAGGCCTCTCAGTGGCTGGAACTAACCATAGTTCGTTTTGTCCATTCACCCCTCCGTAGGGCTCTTCTTTGAAATCCCTCTTTTGGTGGGACACCTGAGGTAACCAAACTGATAGGACTCCTCCCATCCCCATGATGGACCCAAAACAATTGGGTACGTGCCAAATCCACAGAGAGGAAGACTTGTCCATGGCCCATGAGGCCTCCTCGACATTCCACGGCCATTGTTGACACAAAATCCAGAGACAAAAGCCTGAATAAATGCCTCACACTCACTCTTTCTTCATATCCCGAAGAGTTCTCCTCAGGGCCTGTAGATCGGGCCTGCCATACTTATGTCCCCAAACGTAAGCCGCGTTAGTGTTTTCAGACTTCTATCCCCACGCTCCTGGCCCACACACCCTCCAGGCTGGGGCCCCTGGAGCCACACATCAGGTCTGTGCCTGCCCACTCCACTGGAATTCTGCCCATTCACTTGACCACACGCCTCCAAATTAGGAGAAACCTCCACAGTCCCTGAGGCCATCCCAATTGTGTAGGCCGCCCGGGACAAACAAGGGCATCTGACAACAGCTGAGCATCTACCTCCACTCATACCGTAGTTGGATGTCACCAGGGTAGTAGATTGAACCTCACAGGTCCCTAGGCCGTAATCGGATCCATTGCTTGGGTTTCCAGGCATCTCTCCTCAGAGGCATGTTTTCAAATACCAGCATGCGGGGGTTTCCGGAGGCAAATCTTGTCTCGACATGGGAAAATAGCAGGCTGGAACTGTGTCAAAACTTCCGGTTAGGAGAATCCTTCAGGGCCCGGTGCCACCACCCCTTTCCAAGGTCTCCATGGACACAAACCCACATTAGGATCCATCCGCAGGAGAGTCCATTTCAACTCTGGCTTCTCGGTTGCTCCGCCAGAGCCAGCAGATAGAACCTGTCTTGTCGCTAGGAGACGATTGAGATGCGAGGCGGCTTGCCCAGGGCTCCGCCCTTAGAACCCTGCTCTGGCGTCGTTCCATATGGAACGTCCTGGACCCATCCAAAAGTTCTCAAATGTCCTGCAGGAGGAATCCTTGCGTTTTGGAGCATCTCACAACTCCCAACGTGGGAAAACCGTGATGGCTTTCTGAAGCCCCCACCCCCTTTCTGAAGGGGAAATCATGGACAGGAACTCCAACCTGAGCCAACGTCTGATCCTCGCCCTGAATTCAGATGCACGACATCTCGATGCAGCTCTGCAGAGTGTGCCGGCCTTGCCCTCGCCCTTAAACCTATGTGAAACTTCTGTTCTCCAATGTCCGTCCTCACACTCCTGGCCCCCAAGACCTCACGTTTGGCAATTCTGGACCCACAAGGCAGCACTCTGCCTGCCCTCCAGATAAAAAGCAAAATGTTGCCCTATGGAGCTTCCCAGACTCCCGAAATGAGGATAGACCTACACGGCACCCTTCTGTACACAAATTATATCGACAAATCTGGGCACTAATACACTGTCTGACACAGCCTGAGCCCGGACTTCCTGACCAACACCCAGAGAGCTGACCGCACACTGAGCACAACAGACCTGCCATGGCTTTAGCTCGTCATCTATTGCCAACCTAGCTTCTCAGGCTTCAGGACATAGACCTTAACTCCACACCCCGCCAAGGGGTGAATGTGATGCAGAAATCAGAACTCCTCCTTCCCTATGGCAAGAAACCTTGTGGTTGGCATGTTGTCCCACGTTCAGTGTAGGAGAAACCAGCGTTCACCATGAGGCCCCGCCCATGCTTGAGTACGAAGAGAGCACAAACACGCATTGTGACACTCAGCGTGAGTCCTGTCCTCTAGTAAGTCCTCTCAGTGGCTGGACCATTAGACGTCATAATGGGCTTGCCATGCCCCTAGGCCCCAAGTTTTAACCAGCTTTCTGGTTGTCCGGTCGCCCCTCCCCAGGGCTCTGCCCTGGAAACTCTCTTTTGGTGGGACAACTGAGGTAAAAACAAAACAAAACGGACTCCTCCCATCTCAAAGAATAACCCCAAACTCTTCGGATCGGGCCAAATGCCCAGAGAGGAAGACTCGTCCATGGCCCATGAGGCCACCCGGACATTCCACGGCCATCAGTGACACAATATCCAGAGACAAAATCTTGAGCAAGCGTCTCACACTCGCCCCCTTGTTCATATCCTGAAGAGTTCTCAACACGGTCTATAGATCAGTCCTGCAATACCTACGACCTGAAACCTAAGCCGGATTTGTGTTTTCAGACAACTGTCCCCACAGCCCTGGCCCACAAAACCTACAGGCACAGGTTCTTGGAGCCAAACCTGAGGACTGTACCTGGGAATTCTGCCATTCCATTGGCCACAAACCTAGAAATAGGATGATAAACCTCCAAAGTGCCCGGGGCCATCCCAATAGTGTTGACTGCCCAGGAAAAAACAAGGGCGGTCTGACACCAGCTGAGCATCTACCTGCACTTAGACCCGTGGACAGATGTCCCCAGAGGTAAATTGGAATGAGCAGGCCCCTAGACCTAATCGGATCCATTGCTTTGTTGTCTAGGCATCTCTCCCCAGAGGCCTGGATTAAAATAGCAGCATATGGCTGTTTCTTGAGGCACCCATCAGAACAAATCTCGTCTCCACGTGGGAATCATGCACGTTGGAGCTGTGTCAAAGCCTCTGGTTAGGAGAACCCTTCAGGGACCCTGTGCCGCTGCCTCATTTCAAGTTCTCCATGGACACAAACCCACATTAGGACCCATCCACAAGAGAGTCCATTTCAACTCAACCCTCTCAGTTTTCTCCCCCAGATCCAGCAGATCTAACCTTCTTGCCACTAGGACACAAGAGGAATGAGAGTCGGGCTTCCCAGCCATCCATCCTTAGAACCCTACTCGGAATCGATCCGTATGGGAAGTCCTGGAGCCAACCAACAGGTCTCAATCGCCCTGCAGAAGAATCTTTACGGTTTGGAGCATCTCACAACTCCCATCGTGGGAAAAATTCCATGGCCTCGTGATCCACCACCTCTTCATGAAGAGGGCCATAAGGGGACTGAAACTCCAACCTTAGCGTTCGTCAGATCCTCACCTGATTTCAGATGCACGAGATCTCTTTTCAGCTCTGCAGAGCTGAGTGTGTCAAGTTTCAAAGTGCCAGGAGGCAGCACAGTGCATTCGGGGAAACTACAGCAAGTTCAAGACAACCGACAGCTGATCTCACAGCATCACCTGGGGATGGAGGCTGAGCCCCGGGGTTAACACTGGGGGTGAGATGGTTTGTATACTATGCCGAGGAGGTGAGGTTCTACACTGTGTGGGCACAGGGAGCTACCGGAGGATTTCAAATATCAGAATCGTAACCATAATAGAGTATTTAATTGCATCCTAGCTTTCATCAAGGGTAAGATGCACTATAGTTTATGTTCGACTAAGAAAGAGAAATGCTGACAGTTAAACTAGGATATGTCATCAAGTGCAAGGTGAGTGCCACCTTAAGAGATATTAAAATGGGGCGTGTGGAAAAAATCTTAGAACTATAAATTGTGGTACTAGAATAATTAAGAAAAATAATACAAGAACACTTGGATCAACAAAAAAATTGATTATTGCTTACCATGTGCCCCAAACTATATTAAGTCTCCAAACGTTTTATATCATTTGCAAGGTCAGATATATATAAAATTACATTTAAAGTTTTTAAAATATCAGCAAATATTTTCATTGAAATGCAAATTTCAAAGAAAATCTACTTTTCCAATCACGACATTTTATCCTACTGTTTTTTAATTTTGTCAACAACTGATAAAATGTTTAGTGAGACTATAAATGTTTGATCGAAAAAAATGATTAATAGATGTAGGTTCAAATTATTATGCTCCAGTAAAAATGATTTAGTCTTTGATGAACATCTGTTTGGTAATATGTTGTATCCAGATATAGTAAATTAATGACATATATAAAATTATAGGGAAATGACACCTTCCGTTCCATTATGAGTAGAGCTTTTAAAATGCTATTTGTCACAATCTGTCATCTTGTCATTATGTAGCATTATGTAACATTTAAAAAATGTATACTCTTCACTTTGAAGATTTAGAAATCTAAAATATGACTTTCTATCGTTTGTGTTTCCATATTCCTTTAATGCCAGTTTGAACAAAGCCACATGCTTTGATTCGAAGGTAATAAATTCCTCTTATTTGGAAAAATGATGTTTATTTTTGTTCTGTTACCCTTAGCAGGTGGATTCATTTTAGCACACTTCAGAGTTATAATTTCATGATTATGAAAAACATTTTTATGATCTACATAGATGAATGATACTTTTATTTTATTAAATTATTCGCCAAAAAATCTGTTATTTTTAAAAATGTATTTCCTTTAAGGGTTATTTTAGAGCATTCAGAGAGGATCTAGGAGTGTGGTATTATGCAATTTTTAAGTAGGTATGAAATGGTTATTTATATGATTGTTGCCCTAGGGAAGACTGAAAGGACAACCCGATCTATGGTTAAAAATTGAGGCCTGGGGGCATGGCAAGCCCAATATGCTGTCTCTCCATCCAGCCACTGAGAGGCCTTACCTGAGGACTGGGCTCAGGCTGAGGGTCACAATGTGTGTTTGTGACCAATGTGGCCCGCAAGCATGGGCGGGGGCTCATGGGCCACACTGGTTTCAACTACACTGAACCTTGGACAACATGCCAACCACAAGGTTTATTGCCATGGGGAAAGAGTTCTGATTTCTGCATCATTTTCAAACCAGGGCCGTGATTGGAGATAAGGTCTAGGTTCTGAAGCCTGAAAACCGAGGTTGAGAAGAGATGACGACCTAAGGCCATGACGGGTCCGATGTGCTCAGTGTGCGGCCAGCTGTCTGGGTGGGGCCAGGAGGTCCAGGCTCAGGCTGTGTCAGAAAGGGCATTAGTGCCCAGGTCAGCCTATATATTTTTGGCGTGCCGCGTTTTTCCTCATTTGGGGTTTCTGGATAGCCCCAGAGGGCAATGTTTTTTTCTCTGGAGGGCAGGCAGAGTGTTGCATTGTAGTTCTGGATTGCCAAACTGGAGGGCTTGTGTGCCAGTAGTCGGAGGACGGAAGTCTGAGAAGCCAAGCTAGGCCTAGGTTTCTGGGTGAGGATATGGCAGGCACAATCTACAGACCTGAATCGAGATCTCGTGCTTCTGAAGTCAGGGCGAGGCTCAGATGATTGCTCAGGTTAGACATTCTGTCCCTGATGGCCCCTTCTTGAAGGGGTGGTGGATCACGAGGCCATGGGGGTTTTCCCACGATGGGAGTTGTGAGATCTCCCAACTGCAAGATTCTTCTGCAGGACAATTGAGACCTGTTGGTTGGCACCTGGACAACGATTCTGAGCAGGGTTCTAAGGATGGATGGCTGGGTAGCCCACCTCTCATTCCAAATGGCTCCAAGCAACAAGACAGGTTAGATCTGCTGGTTCTGGGGGAACAACCGAGGAGGCTGAGTTGAAAAGGACTCTCCCGTGGATGTTTCCTAATATGATTTTTTGTCTATGGAATCCTTGGAATGAAGCGGTGGCACTGGGGCCCTGAAGGGTTCTCCTAAAGAGACGCTTTCATACAGATCCATCGTACAAGTTTCCCATTGTAGATGAGATTTGTTCTGATGGGTGAGTCAAGAAACAGCCATATGCTGTTATTGAAATCCAGGCCTCTGAGGAGAGATGCCTGGAAACCAATGCAATGGATCCGATAGTTGCCTAGGGTCCTGTTCGTTCCTTTTTACCTCTGGGGACATCAGTCAACGGGTCTGAGTGCCGGGAGGTGCTCAGATGGGCCCAGATATTGGGCTTGCCATGCCCCTGGGCCATGCCCCTAGAACGTGTCTTGTTTCTTGGAGACAATTGGAATGCGAGGTGGGCTACCCAGCCATGCATCCTTAGAACCCTGCTCGGAATTTTGTCCTGGATCCAACCAACAGGTCTCAATTGTCCTGCAGAAGAATCTTTGCAGTTGGGAGTTCTCAGAAATCCCATCGTGGGAAAACCCCCATGGCCTCGTGATCCAAACCCCCTTCAAGAAGGGGCCATCAGGGACTGAATGTCCAACCTGAGCGATCATCTGATCATCGCCCTGGCTTCAGATGCATGAGATCTCGATTCAGGTCTGTAGATTGTGCCTGCTATATCCTCACCCAGAAACCTACGCCTAGCTTGGGTTCTCAGACTTCCGTCCTCAGACTACTGGCCCACAAGCCCTCCAGTTTGGCAATCCAGAACTACAATGCAGCACTCTGTTTGCCCTCCAGAAGAAAAACATTGCCTTCTCGGGCTACCCAGAAACCCCAAATGAGGATCAACCTGCACGCCATTCGGCTGTACCCCAAATATATAGGCTGACCTGGGCACTAATAACATTTTGACACAGCCTGAGCCTGGACCTCCGGGCCCCACCCAGACAGCTGGCCTCACACTGAGCACCAAAGTCCATGAGGCCATCCTAATATTTGTGGCATCCCAGGACAAACAGGGGCAATCTGGGCCCATCTGAGGACCAAGCGGCACTCAGACCCGAAGACTGATGTTCCCAGAGGTAAAAAAGGGGGACGAACAGGCCCGTGGGCACCTATCGGATCCATTGCTTTGGTTTCCAGGCATCTCTCCTCAGAGGCCTGGATTTCAATAACAGCATATGGCTGTTTCTTGACTCACCCATCAGAACAAATCTCATCTACACATGGGAAACTTGCACGATGGAGCTTTGTGAAAATCTCTCTTTCGGAGAATCCTTCAGGGCCCCAGTGCCACCGCTTCATTCCAAGGATTCCATAGACACAAAATCATATTAGGACACATCCACGGGAGAGGCCATTTCAACTCAGCCTCCTCAGTTGCTCCCCCAGATCCATCAGATCTAACCTGTCTTGTTGCGTGGAGCCATTTGGAATTAGAGGTGGCCTACCCAGGCATCCATCCTTAGAACCCTGCTCGGAATCATTGTCCTGGATCCAACCAACAGGTCTCAATTGTCCTGCAGAAGAATCTTTGCTGTTGGGAGATTCTCAGAACTCCCATCGTGGGAAAACCCCATGGCCTCGTGAACCACCCTCCCTTCAAGAAGGGGCCATAAGGGACAGAATGTCCAAACTGAGCGATCGTCTGATCCACGCCCTGACTTCAGATGCACGAGATCTCGTTTCAGGTGTGTAGATTGTGCCTGCCATGTCCTCACCCAAAACCTAGGCCTAGCTTGGGTTCTCAGACTTACGTCCTCAGACTACTTACCCACAAGCCTTCCAGGATGGCAATCCAGAACTACAATGCAGCACTCTGCGTGACCTCCAGAAGAAAAACATTGCCCTCTCGGGCTACCCAGAAACCCCAAATGAGGATCAACCTGCGCGCCATTCGGCTGTACCCCAAATATATAGGCTTACCTGGGCACTAATGCCCTTTCTGACGCAGCCTGCGCCTGGACCTCCTGGCCTCACACAGACAGCTGGCCTCACACTGAGCACATCAGACCCGCCATGGCCCTAGGTCGTCATCTTTTCTCAACATCGGTTTTCAGGCTTCAGAACCTAGACCTTATCTCCAATCACAGCCCCGGGTTTGAAAATGATGCAGAAATCAGAACTCTTTCCCCATAGCAAGAAACCTTGTAGTTGGCATGTTGTCCAAAGTCCAGTGTAGTTGAAACCAGGGTGGCCCATGTGGCCCCCCCCAATGCTTGCGGGCCACATTGGTCACAAACACACATTGTTACCCTCAGCCTGAGCCCAGTCCTCAGGTAAGGCCTCACAGTGGCTGGATGGAGAGACAGCATATTGGGCTTGACATGCCCATAGGCCCCAATTTTTAACCATAGTTCGGGTTGTCCCTTCACTCTTCCCCAGGGCTCTGCTTTGGAATTCCTCTTTTGGTGATCCTCCTGATGTAACAAACCTGAAAGGAGTCCTCCCATCCCATAGATTGACGAAAAACAATTGGGATCGGGCCAAATCCACAGAGAGCAAGATTCGTTCATGGCCCATGAGGCCTCCCCAACATTCCACAGCCATCGCTGATACAAAATCCAGAGACTAAAGCCTGAGCACGCACCTCAGACTCACTCATCTTCATATCCTGAAGAGTTCTTCAGATAAGAACCTACACGGCACTCGAATGCACCCAAAATATATAGTCTAACCTGGGCACTAATGCACTGTCTGACAACCTGAGCCCGGACCTCATGACCAACACCCAGACAGCTGACCGCACACTGAGCACATCAGAACCGCCATGGCCTTAGGTCATCATCTCTTCCCTACCTCAATTTTAAGGCTTCAGAACCTAGACCTGATCTGCAATCACTGCCCAGGGGTGACTGTGTTGCAGAAATCAGAACTCTTCCTTACCCATGGCAAGAAACCTTGTGGTTGGCATGTTGTCCAACGTTCAGTGTAGGAGAAACCAGCATTCACCCTGAGGCCCCGCCCATTCTTGAGAGCGACGAAGGCATAAACACGCATTGTGACCCTCAGCGTGAGTCCTGTCCTCTAGTACGTCCTCTCAGTGGCTGGACCATTAGATGTCATAATGGGCTTGACATGTCCCTAGGCCCCAATTTTTAACCAGATTTCTGGTTGTCCAGTCGACCCTCCCCAGGGCTCGACTCTGGAATCCCTCATTTGTTGGGACACCTGAGGTTGAAAAACAAAACAAAACAAACCAACAACAACAGAACAACGGACTTCTTCCATCCCACAGAATGACCCCAAACTCTTTGGACGGGGCCAAACCCCCAGAGAGTAAGACTAGTCCATTTCCCATGGTGTCACCCGGAAATTTCACGACACTGTGTGACACGATATCCAGAGACAAAAACTTGAGCAAGAGCCTCACACTCGCCAATTTAACATATCCCGAAGAGTTCTCCTCATGGTCTGTTGATCAGTCCTGCCATACCTATGACCCGAAACATAAGCCGAGTTTGTGTTTTCAGACAACTGTCCAAACAGCCCTGTCCTACACACCCTACAGGCTCAGGCCCCTGGAGCCAAACCTGACGACAGTTCTTGCCCTCTCCAAGGGAATTTTCTGTGCCCATTCCAATGGCCACAACCCTACTAATAGTATAAACCTCCAAAGTCCCTGAGTTCATCCAAATATTTGTGGCATCCCGGGACAAACAGGGGCAATCTGGGCCCATCTGAGCACCTACCGGCGCTCAGACCCGGAGATTGATGTCCCCAGAGGTAAAAAGGAATGAACAGGCCCCTAGGCACCTATTGGATCCATTGTTTTGATTTCCAGGCATCTCTCCTCAGAGGCCTGGATTTCAATAACAGCATATGGCTGTTTCTTGTCTCACCCATCAGAACAAATCTCATCTACACATGGGAAACTTGCACGATGGAGCTGTGCGAAAGCCTCTCTTTAGTAGAACGCTTCAGGGCCCCAGTGCCACAGCTTCATTCCAAGGTCTCCATAGAAACAAAATCATATTAGGACACATCCACGGGAGAGTCCATATCAACTCAGCCTCCTCGGTTGCTCCCCAGATCCAGTAGTTCTAACCTGTCTGGTTGCATGGAGACAATTGGAATGCGAGGTGGGCTACCCAGCCATCCATACTTAGAACCCTGCTCGGAATCATTGTCCTGGATCCAACCAACAGGTCTCAATTGTCCTGCAGAAGAATCTTTGCTGTTGGAAACTTCTCAGAACTCCCATTGTGGGAAAACCCCCATGGCCTCGTGATCCACCCTCCCTTCAAGAAGGGGCCATAAGGGTCAGAATGTCCAAACTGAGCGATAGTCTGATCATCGCCCTGACTTCAGATGCACGAGATCTCGATTCAGGTGTGTAGATTGTGCCTGCCATATCCTCACCAAGAAACCTAGGCCTAGCTTGGTTTCTCAGACTTCTGTTCTCAGACTACTGGCCCACAAGCCCTCCAGTTTGGCTTGTAGATCAGTCCTGCCATACCTATGACCCGAAACATAAGCCGAGTTTGTGTTTTCAGACAACTGTCCAAACAGCCCTGGCTTACACACCCTACAGGCTCAGGCCCCTGGAGCCAAACCTGACGACTGTGCTTGGGTTCTTAGACTTCCGTCCTCAGACTACTGGCCCACAAGCCCTCCAGTTGGGCAATCCAGAACTACAATGCAGCACTCTGCCTGCCCTCCAGAAGAAAAACATTGCCTCTCGGGCGACCTAGAAACCACAAATGAGGGTCAACGTGCACGCTATTCGGCTGTACCCCAAATATATAAGCTGACCTGGGCACTAATGCCCTTTCTGACACAGCCTGAGCCTGGACCTCCTGGACCCACCCAGACAGATGGCCGCACACTGAGCACATCGGGCCCGCCATGGCCTTAGGTCGTCATCTCTTCTAAACTTCGGTTTTCAGGCTTCAAAACCTAGACCTTATCTCCAATCATGGCCCGGGTTTGAAAATGATGCAGAAATCAGAACTCTTTCCCCATGGCAAGAAACCTTGTGGTTGGCATGTTGTCCAAGGTTCAGTGTATTTTAAACCAGTGTGGCCCATGAGTCCCCACCCATGCTTGCGGGCCACATTGGTTCACAAACAGACACTGTGACCCTCAGCCAGAGCCCAGTCCTCAGGTAAGGCCTCTCAGTAGCTGGATGGGGAGACACAGTATATTGGGCTTGCCATGCCCCAAGGCCCCAATTTTAACCATAGATCGGGTTGTCCCTCCAATCTTCCCCAGGGCTCTGCTTTGGAATTCCTATTTTGGTGGGACACCTGAGGTAACAAACCTGAAAGGAGTCTGCCCATCCCACAGATTGACGAAAAACAATTGGGATCGGGCCAATTCCACAGAGCAAGATTCGTCCATGGCCCATGAGGCCTCCCCAACATTCCAGGGCCATCGCTGATACAAAATCCACAGACAAAAGCCTGAGCACGCGCCTCAGACTCGATCATTCTTCATATCCTGAAGAGTTCTTCAGATAAGAACCTACACGGCACTCGAATGCACCCAAACTAATGCACTGTCTGACAACCTGAGCCCGGACCTCGTTACCAACACCCAGACAGCTGACCGAACACTGAGCACCTCTGACCCACCATGGCCTTAGGTCATCATCTCTTCCCTACCTCAGTTTTCAGGCTTCAGAACCTAGACCTTATCTCCACTCACTGCCCAGGGGTGACTGTGATGAAGAAATCAGAACTCTTCCTTACCCATGCAAGAAACCTTGTGGTTGGCATGTTGTCCAACGTTCAGTGTAGGATAAACCAGCATTCACCCTGAGGCCCCGCCCATTCTTGAGTGCGACGAGGGCATAAACACGCATTGTGACCCTCAGCGTGAGTCCTGTCCTCTAGTACGTCCTCTCAGTGGCTGGACCATTGTATGTCATAATGGGCTTGACATGTCCCTAGGCCCCATTTTTAAACCATATTTCTGGTTGTCCAGTCGCCCCTCCCCAGGGCTTTACTCTGGAATCCCTCATTTGGTGGGACACCTGAGGTTGAAAAACAAACAAAACAAATCAACGATAACAGAACAACGGACTTCTTCCATCCCACAGAATGACCCCAAACTCCTTGGACGGGGCCAAACCCCCAGAGAGTAAGTCTCGTCCATTTCCCAAGAAGTCACCCGGAAATTTCACGACCATGGCTGACATGATATCCAGAGACAAAAACTTGAAGAGAGCCTCACCCTCGTCCTTTTTATCATATCCCGAAGAGTTCTCCTCATGGCCTGTAGATCTGTCCTGCCATACCTATGACCCGAAACATAAGCCGAGTTTGTGTTTTCAGACAACTGTCCAAACAGCCCTGGCCTACACACCCTACAGGCTCAGGCCCCTGGAGCCAAACCTGACGACTGTGCTTGCCCTCTCCAAGGGAATTGTGTGTGCCCATTCCAATGGCCACAACCCTACAAAGAGGATAAACCTCCAATGTGCCTGAGGCCATCCCAATATTTGTGGCTTCCCAGGACAAACAGGGGCAATATGGGGCCATTGAGCACCTACCTGCACTCAGACCCGTAGACTGATGTCCCCTGAGGTTAAAAGGAACGAACAGGCCCCTAGGCAACTATCGGATCCAGTGCTTTGGTTTCCAGGCATCTCTCCTCAGAGGCCTGGATTTCAATAACAGCATATGGCTGTATCTTGACTCAACAATCAGAACAAATCTCATCTACAATGGGAAACTTGCACGATGGAGCTGTGTGAAAGCCTCTCTTTAGGAGAACTCTTCAAGGCCCCAGTGCCACTGCTTCATTCCAAGGTCTCCATAGACCCAAAATCATATTAGGACACATCCACGGGAGAGTCCATTTCAACTCAGCCTCCTCGGTTGCTCCCCCAGATCCAGCAGATCTAACCTGTCTTGTTGCTTGGAGACAATTGGAATGCGAGGTGGGTGAGCCAGCCATCCATCCTCTACACCCTGCTCGAATCGTTGTCCTGTACCCAATGAACAGGTCTCAATTGTCCTGCAGAAGAATCTTTGCAGTTGGGAGCTTCTCACAACTCCCATCGTGTGAAAACCCCCATGGCCTCGTGATCCACCCCCCCTTCAAGAAGGGGCCATCAGGGACAGAATGTCCAACCTGAGCGATCGTCTGATCCTCGCCCTGACCGCAGATGCACGAGATCTCGATTAAGGTCTGTAGATTGTGCCTGCCATATCCTCACCCAGAAACCTAGGCCTAGCTTGGATTCTCAGACTTCCGTCCTCAGACTACTGGCCCACAAGCCCTCAAGTTTTTGCAATCCAGAACTACAATGCAGCACTCTGCCTGCCCTCCAGAAGAAAAATATTGCCCTCTGGGACTACCCAGAAACCCCAAATGAGGATCAACCTGCACGCCATTCGGCAGTACCCCAAATATATAGGCTGACCTGAGCACTAATGCCCCTTCTGACACAGCCTGTGCCTCGAACTCCTGGCCACAACCAGACAGCTAGCCGCACACTGAGCACATCCGACCCGCCATGGCCTTAGGTCGTCATCTCTTCTCAACCTCGGTTTTTCAGGCTCCAGAACCAAGACCTTATCTTATCTGCAGTCACGGCCCGGGTTTGAAAATGATGCAGAAATCAGAACTCTTTCCCCATGGCAAGAAACCTTGTGGTTGGCATGTTGTCCAAGGTTCAGTGTAGTGGAAACCAGTGTGGCCCATGAGGCCCCCCCCGCCCATGCTTGCGGGCCACATTGGACACAAACAAACATTGTGACCTCTCAGCCTGAGCCCAGTCCTCAGGAAAGGCCTCTCAGTGGCTGGATGGAGAGACAGCATTGGCCTTGCCATGACCCTAGGCCCCAATTTTTAACCGTACTTTGGGTTGTGCCTTCACTCTTCCCTAGGGCTCTACTTTGGAGTTCCTCTTTTGGTGGGACACCTGAGGTAACAAACCTGAAAGGAGTCCTCCCATCCCACAGATTGACGAAAAACAATTGGGATCGGGCCAAATCCACAGAGAGCAAGATTCGTCCATGGCCCATGAGGCCTCCCCAACATTCCACAGCCATCGCTGAATCAAAATCGAGAGACAAAAGCCTGAGCACGCACCTCAGACTCGCTCATTCTTCATATCCTGCAGAGTTCTTCAGATAGGAACCTACACGGCACTCGAATGCACCCAAAATATATAGTCTAACCTGGGCACTAATGCACTGTCTGACAACCTGAGCCCGGACCTCGTGACCAACACCTAGACAGCTGACCGCACACTGAGCACATCAGACCCGCCATGCCCTTAGGTCATCATCTCTTCCCTACCTCAGTTTTCAGGCTTCAGAACCTAGACCTTATCTCCAATCACTGCCTACGGGTCACTGTGATGCAGAAATCAGAACTCTTCCTTACCCATTGCAAGAAAACCTTGTGGTTGGCATGTTGTCCAACGTTCTATGTAGGAGAAACCAGCATTCACCCTGAGGCCCCGCCCATTCTTGAGTGCGACGAGGGCATAAACACGCATTGTGACCCTCAGCGTGAGTCCTATCCTCTAGTACGTCCTCTCAGTGGCTGGAACATTAGATGTCATAATGGGCTTGACATGTCCCTGGCCCCAATTTTTAACCAGATTTCTGGTTGTCCAGTTGCCCCTCCCCAGGGCTCTACTGTGGAATCCCTCAATTGGTGGGACACCTGAGGTTCAAAAACAAAAACAAAACAAATCAACAACAACAGAACAACGGACTTCTTCCATCCCACAGAAGGACCCCAAACTCTTTGGACGGGGCCAAACCCCCAGAGAGTAAGACTCGTCCATTTCCCATGAACTCACTGGAAATTTCACGACCATGAGTGATACGATATCCAGAGAAAAAAAAACTTGAGCAAGAGCCTCACACTCGCCATTTTTTCATATCCCGAAGAGTACTCCTAATGGTCTGTAGATCAGTCCTGCCATACCTATGACCCGAAACATAAGCCGAGTTTGTGTTTTCAGACAACTCTCCAAACAGCCCTGGCCTACACACCCTACAGGCTCAGGCCCCTGGAGCCAAACCTGACGACTGTGCTTGCCCTCTCCACGGGAATTGTATGTGCCCATTCCAATGGCCACAACCCTACTAAGAGGATAAAAACCTCCAAAGTCCCTGAGGCCATCCCAATATTTGTGGCTTCCCAGGACAAACAGGGGCAATCAGGGCCAATCTGAGCACCTACCTGCACTCAGACACATAGACTGATGTCCCCAGAGGTAAAAAGGAACGAACAGGCCTCTAGGCACATATCGGATCCATTGCTTTGGTTTCCAGGCATCACTACTCAGAGGCCTGGATTTCAATAACATCATATGGCTGTTTCTTGACTCACCTATCAGAACAAATCTCATCTACACATGGGAAACTTGCACGATGGAGCTGTGTGAAAGCCACTCTTTAGGGAAAACCCTTCAGGACCCCAGTGCCCCGCTTCATTCCAAGGTCTCCATAGACACAAAATCATATTAGGACACATCCACGGGAGTGTCCATTTCAACTCAGCCTCCTCGATTGCTCCCCCAGATCCAGCAGATCTAACCTGTCTTGTTGCTTGGAGACAATTGGAATGTGAGGTTGGCTACCCAGCCATCCATCCTTAGAACCCTGCTCGGAATCGTTGTCCTGGAGCCAACCAACAGGTCTCAATTGTGCTGCAGAAGAATCTTTGCAGTTGGGAGCTTCTCACAACTCCCATAGTGGGAAAAACCCCCTTGGTTTCATGATCCCCCCCCCCTTCATGAAGGGGCCATCAGGGACAGAATGTCCAACCTGAGGGATCGTCTGATCCTCGCCCTGACTTCAGATGCACTAGATCTCATCTCAGGTCTCACCCAGAAACCTAGGCCTAGCTTGGATTCTAAGACTTCCGTCCTCAGACTCCTGGCCCACAAGCCCTCCAGTTTGGCAATCCAGAACTACAATGCAGCACTCTGCTGGCCCTCCAGAAAAAAAAACATTGCCCTCTGGGGCTTCCCAGTAACCCCAAATGAGGATCAACCTGCACGCCATTCGGCTGTACCCCAAATATATAGGCTGACCTGGGCACTAATGCCCTTTCTGACACAGCCTGAGCCTGGACCTCCTGGCCCCACCCAGACAGCTGGCCGCACAGTTAGCTCATCGGACCCGCCATGGCCTTAGGTCGTTATCTCTTCTCAACATCGGTTTTAAGGCTTCAGTACCTAGACCTTATCTGCAGTCACGGCCCGGGTTTGAAAATGATGCAGAAATCAGAACTCTTTCCCCATGGCAAGAAACCTTGTGGTTGGCATGTTGTCCAAGGTTCAGTGTCGTTGAAGCCAGTGTGGCCCATGAGGCCCCCCCGCCCATGCATGCGGGCCACATTGGTCACAAACACACATTGTGACCCTCAGCCTGAGACCAGTCCTCATAATTTCCGGGTGACTTCATGGGAAGTGGACGAGTCTTACTCTCTGAGGGTTTGGCCCCGTCCAAAGAGTTTGGGGTCATTCTGTGGGATGGAAGAAGTCCGTTGTTCTGTTGATGTTGATTTGTTTTGTTTTGTTTTTCAACCTCAGGTGTCCCACCAAATGAGGGATTCCAGAGTATAGCCCTGGGGAGGGGCGACTGGACAACCAGAAATCTGGTTAAAAAATGGGGCCTAGGGACATGTCAAGCCCATTATGACATACAATGGTCCAGCCCCTGAGAGGACGTACAGGACAGGACTCATGCTGAGGGTCACAATGCGATTTATGCCCTCGTCGCACTCAAGAATGGGCGGGGCCTCAGGGTGAATGCTGGTTTCTCCTACACTGAACGTTGGGCAACATGCCAACCACAAGATTTCTTGCCATGGGTAAGGAAGAGATATGATTTCTGATTCACAGTCATCCCTGGGCAGTGATTGGAGATAAGGTCTAGATTCTGAAGCCTGAAAACTGAGGTTGGGGGAAGAGATGATGACCTAAGGCCTTGGCGGGTCTGATGTGCTCACTGTGCAGTCAGCTGTGTGTGTGTGTTTGTCACGAGGTCCGGGCTCAGGTTGTCAGACAGTGCATTAGTGCCCAGGTTAGACTATATATTTTGGGTGCATTCAAGTGCTGTGTAGGTTCTTATCTGAAGAACTCTTCAGGATATGAAGAATGAGCGAGTCTGAGGCCCATGCCTAGGCTTTTATCTCTGGATTTTTTATCAGCGATGGCCGTGGAATGTTGGGGAAGCCTCATGGGCCATGGACGAATCTTGCTCTCTGTTGATTTGGCCCGATCCCAATTGTTTTTCGTCAATCTGTGGGATGGGACGACTCCTTTCAGGTTTGTTACCTCAAGTGTCCCACCAAAAGAGGAATTCCAAAGCAGAGCCCTGGGGAAGAGTGAAGGGACAACCCGAACTACGGTTAAATATTGGGGCCTAGGGGCATGGCAAGCCCAATATGCTGTCTCTCCAACCAGCCACTGAGAGGCCTTACTTGAGGACTGGGCTCAGGCTGAAGGTCACAATGTGTGTTTGTGACCAATGTGGCCCGCAAGCATGGGCGGGGCCTCATGGGCCACACTGGTTTCAAACTACACTGAACCTTGGACAACATGCCAACCACAAGGTTTCTTGCCATGGGGAAAGAGTTCTGATTTCTGCATCATTTTTCAAAAACGGGCAGTGATTAGAGATAAGGTCTAGGTTCTGAAGCCTGAAAACCGAGTTTGAGAAGAGATGACGACCTAAGGCCATGGCGGGTCCGATGTGCTCAGTGTGCGGCCAGCTGTCTGGGTGGGGCCAGGAGGTCCAGGATCAAGCTGGGTCAAAAAGGGCATTAGTGCCCAGGTCAGCCTATATATTTGGGGTACAGCCGAATGGCGTGCAGGTTGATCCTCATTGGGGGTTTCTGGGTAGCCCCGGAGGGCAATGTTTTTCCTCTGGAGGGCAGGCCGAGTGCTGCATTGTAGTTCTGGATTGCCAAACTGGAGGGCTTGTGGGCCAGTAGTCTGAGGACGGAAGTCTGAGAACCGAAGCTAGGCCTAGGTTTCTGGGTGATAATATGGCAGGCACAATCTCCAGACCTGAATCGAAATCTCGTGCATCTGAAGTCAGGGCGAGGATCAGACGATCGTTCAGGTTGGACATTCTGTCCCTGATGGCCCCTACTTGAAGGGGGGGGGGGTGGATAACAAGGCCATGGGGTTTTTTTTCCCATGATGGGGGAGTTTGAGAAGATCCGAACTGCAAAGATTCTTCTGCAGGACAATTGAGACCTGTTGGTTGGCTCCAGGACAACGATTCTGAGCAGGGCCAAAGGATGGATGGCTGGGTAGCCCACCTCGCATTCCAAATGTCACCAAGCAAGAAGACAGGTTAGATCTGCTGGATCTGGGGGAGCAACCGAGGAGGCTGAGTTGAAATGGACTCTCTCGTAGATGTGTCCTAATATGATTTTGTGTCTATGGAGACCTTGGAATGAAGCGGTGGCACTGGGCCCTGAAGGGTTCTCCTAAAGAGAGGCTTTCAAACAGCTCCATCATGCAAGTTTCCCATGTGTAGATGAGATTTGTTCTGATGGGAGAGTGAAGAAAAACAGCCATATGCTTTTATTGAAATCCAGGCCTCTGAGGAGAGATGCCTGGAAAACAAAGCAATGGATCCGATAGGTGCCTAGGGGCCTGTTCGTTCCTTATTACCTCTGGGGACATCAGTCTACGGGTCTGAGTGCAGGTAGGTGCTCAGATGGGCCCAGATTGCCCCTGTTTGTCCTGGGAAGCCACACATATTGGGATGGCCTCAGTGACTTTGGAGGTTTATCCTCTTAGTAGGTTTGTGGCCTTGGAATGGGCACATACAATTCCCTTTGGAGAGGGCAAGCACTGTCGTCAGTTTTGGCTCCAGGGGCCTGAGCCTGTAGGGTGTGTAGGCCAGGGCTGTTTGGACAGTTGTCTGAAAACACAAACTCGGCTTATGTTTCGGGTCATAGGTATGGCAGGACAGATCTACAGGCCATGAGGAGAACTCTTCGGGATATGAAAAAAAAGGGCGATTGTGAGGCTCTTGCTCAGGTTTTTCTCTCTGGATATCGTGTCACTCATGGTCGTGAAATTTCCGGGTGACTTCATGGGAAATGGATGAGTCTTACTCTCTGGGGGTTTGGCCCCGTCCAAAGAGTTTGGGGTTATTCTGTGGGATGGAAGAAGTCCGTTGTTTTGTTGTTGTTGATTCGTTTTTTTTGTTTTTCATCCTCAGGTGTCCCACCAAATGAGGGATTCCAGAGTACAGCCCTGGGGAGGGGCGACTGGACAACCAGAAATCTCGTTTAAAATTGGGGCCTAGGGACATGTCAAGCCCATTATTACATCTAATGTTCCAGCCACTGAGAGGACGAACTAGAGGACAGGACCCACAGTGAGGGTCACAATGCGTGTTTATATGCCCTCGTTGCACTCAAGAATGGGCGGGGCCTGAGTCTGAATGCTGGTTTCTCCTACACTGAACGTTGGACAACATGCCAACCACAAGGTTTCTTGCCATGGGTAAGGAAGAGTTCTGATTTCTGCATCACAGTCAACCCTGGGCAGTGATTGGATATAAGGTCTAGGTTCTGAAGCCTGAAAACTGAGGTAGGGAAGAGATGATGACCTAAGGCCATGGCGGGTCTGATGTCCTCAGTGTGTGGTCAGCTGTCTGGGTGTTGGGCAGAGGTCCGGCCTCAGGATGTCAGACAGTGCATTGGTGCCCAGGTTAGACTATTAATTTTGGGTGCTTTCGAGTGCCGTGTAGGTTCTTATCTGAAGAAATCTTCAGGATATGGAGAATGAGAGAGTCTGAGGCGCGTGCTCAGGCTTTTGTCTCTGGATTTTGTATCAGCGATGGCCGTGGAATGTTGGGGAGGCCTCATGGGCCATGGGCGAATCTTGCTCTCTGTGGATTTGGCCTTATCCCAATTGTTTTTCGTCAATTTGTGGGATGGGAGGACTCCTTTCGGGTTTGTTACCTCAGGTGTCCCACCAAAAGAGGAATTCCAAAGCAGAGCCCTGGGGAAGTGTGAAGGGATATCCCGAACTATGGGTTAAAAATTGGGGCCTAGGGGCATGGCAAGCCCAATATGCTGTCTCTCCATCCAGCCACTGAGAGGCCTTTCCTGAGGTGTGGGCTCAGGCTGAGGGTCACAATATGTGTTTGTGACCCATGTGGCCCGCAAGCATGGGCGTGGCCTCATGGGCCACACTGGTTACAAGTACACTGAACCTTAGCACAAGGTTTCTTGCCATGGGGAAAGTGTTCTGATTTCTGCATCATTTTCAAACCTGGGCAATGATTGGAGATAAGGTCTAGGTTCTGAAGCCTGAAAACCGAGTTTGAGAAGAGATGACGACCTAAGGCCATGTCGGGTCCGATGTGCTCTGTGTGCGGCCAGCTGTCTGGGTGGGTCGAGGAGGTCCAGGCTCAGGCTGTGTAAGAAAGGACATTAGTGCCTAGGTCAGCCTATATATTTGGGGTACAGCCGAATGGCGTGCAGGTTCATCCTCATTTGGGGTTTCTGGGTAGCCCCAGAGGGCAATGTTTTTTTCTGGAGGGCTGGCAGAGTCCTGCATTGTAGTCTGGATTGCCAAATTTGAGGGCTTTTGGGGCCAGTAGTCTGAGGATGGAAGTCTGTGAACCCAGCTAGGCCTAGGTTTCTGGGTGAGGATATGGCAGGCACAATCCACAGAGCTGAATCGAGACCTCGTGCATCTGAAGTAAAGGCGAGGATCAGACGATCGCTCAGGTTGGACAATCTGTCCCTGATGGTCCCTTCTTGAAGGGGAGGGGGGCGGATCACCCGTCCATGGGGGTTTTCCCACGATGGGAGTTGTGAGAAGCTCCTAACTGCAAAGATTCTTCTGCAGGACAATTGAGACCTGTTGGTTGGCTCCAGGACAGCAATTCTGAGGAGGGTGTTGAGGATGGATGGCTGGGTAGCCCACCTCTCATTCCAATTGTCTCCAAGCAACAAGACAGGTTAGATCTGCTGGATCTGGGGGAGCAAACCGAGGAGGCTGAGATGAAAAGGACTCTCCAGTGGATGTGTCCTAATATGATTTTGGGTCTATAGAGACCTTGGAATGAAGAAGGGGTGGCACTGGGGCCCTGAAGGGTTCTCCTAAAGAGAGGCTTTCACACATCACAGCTCTATCGTGCAAGTTTCCCGTGTGTGGACGAGATTTGTTCTGATGGGGTGAATCAAGAAAAAGCCATATGCTGTTATTGAAATCCTGCCCTCTGAGGAGAGATGTCTGGAAACCAAAGCAATGGATCGATAGGTGCCTAGGGGCTTCTTCGTTCCTTTTTTCCTCTGGGGACATCAGTCTACGGGTCTGAGTGCCGGTAGGTGCTCAGATGGGCCCAGATTGCCCCTGTTTGTTCTGGGTATCCACAAATATTGGGATGGCCTCAGGGACTTTGGAGTTTTATCCTATTAGTAGGGTTGTGGCCACTGGAGTGGGAACATACAATTCCCTTGGAGAGGGCAAGCACAGTCGTCAGGTTTGGCTCCAGGGGCCTGAGCCTGTAGGGTGTGTAGGCCAGGGCTGTTTGGACAGTTGTCTGAAAAACACAAACTCGGCTTATGTTTCGGGTCATAGGTATGGCAAGACTGATCTACAGACCATGAGGAGAACTCTTCGGGATATGAAAAAAGGGCGAGTGTGAGGCTCTTGCTCAAGTTTTTTGTCTCTGGATATCGTGTCACTCATGGTCGTGAAATTTCCGGGTGACTTAATGGGAAATGGACGTGTCTTACTCTCTGGGGGTTTGGCCCCTTCCAAAGAGTTTGGGGTCATTCTGTGGGATGGAAGAAGTCCGTTGTTCTGTTGTTGTTGATTTGTTTTGTTTTGTTTTTCAACCTCAGGTGTCCCACCAAATGAGGGATTCCAGAGTAGAGACCTGGCGCAGGGAGTCTGGAGACCAGAAATCTGGTTAAAAATTGGGGCCTAGGGACATGTCAAGCCCATTATGACATCTAATGGTCCAGCCACCAAGAGGACGTACTAGAGGACAGGACTCACGCTGAGGGTCACAATGCGTGTTTATGCCCTCGTCACACTCAAGAATGGGCGTGGCCTCATGGTGAATGCTGGTTTCTCCTCCACTGAACGTTGCACAACATGCCAACCACAAGGTTTCTTGCCATGGGTAAGGAAGAGTTCTGATTTCTGCATCACAGTCACCCCTGGGCAGTGATTGGAGATAAGGTCTAGGTTCTGAAGACTGAAAACTGAGGTAGGGAAGAGATGATGACCTAAGGGCATGGCGGGTCTGATGTGCTCCGTGTGCGGTCAGCTGTCTGGGTGTTGGTCACGAGGTCCGGGCTCAGGTTGTCAGACAGTGCATTAGTGCCCAGGTTAGACTAAAATATTTTGGGTGCATTCGAGTGCCGTGTAGGTTCTTATCAGAAGAACTCATCAGGATATGATGAAATGAGCGAGTCTGAGGGCGCGTGCTCAGGCTTTTTTCTCTGGATTTTGTATCAGCGATGGCCGTGGAATGTTGGGGAGTCCTCATGGGCCATGGACGAATCTTGCCCTCTGTGGATTTGGCACGATCCCAATTGTTTTTCGTCAATCTGTGGGATGGGCAGACTCCTTTCAGGTTTGTTACCTCAGGTGTCCCACCAAAAGAGGAATTCCAAAGCAGAGCCCTGGGGAAGAGTGAAGGGACAACCCGAACTATGGTTAAAAATTGAGGCCTAGGGGCATGGCAAGACCAATGCTGTCTCTCCATCCAGCCACTGAGAGGCCATACCTGAGGACTGGGCTCAGGCTGAGGGTCACAATGTGTGTTTGTTACCAATGTGGCCCGCAAGCAAGGGCGGGGCCCTCATGGGCCTCACTGGTTTCAACTTACCTTAACCTTGGACAACATGCCAACCGCAAGGTTTCTTGCCATGGGGAAAGAGTTCTGTTGTCTGCATCATTTTCAAACCCGGGCTGTGATTGGAGATAAGGTCTACGTTCTGAAGCCTGAAAATCGAGGTTGAGAACAGATGACGACCTAAGGCCATGGCTGGTCCGATGTGCTCAGTGTGCGGCCAGCTGTCTGGGTGGGGCCAGGAGGTCCAGGCTCAGGCTGTCGCGCAGAAAGGGCATTAGTGCCCAGGTCAGCCTATATATTTGGGGTACAGCCGAATGGCGTGCAGGTTGATCCTCATTTGGGGTTTCTGTGTAACCCCAGAGGGCAATATTTTTCTTCTGGAGGGCAGGGTAGAGTGCTGCATTGTAGTTCTGGATTGCCAATCTGGAGGGCTTGTGGGCCAGTAGTCTGAGGACGGAAGTCTGAGAACCCAAGCTAGGCCTAGGTTTCTGGGTGAGGATATGGCAGGCACAACCTACAGACCCGAATCGAGATTTTTGTGCATCTGAATTCAGGGGGAGGATCAGACGATCGCCTAGGTTGGACTTTTTTTTCCTGATAGCCCCTTCTTGAAGGGGGGGTGGATCACGAGGCCATGGGTGTTTTCCCAAGAAGGGAGTTGTGAGAAGCTCCCAACTGCAAAGATTCTTCTGCAGGACAATTGAGACCTGTTGGTTGGCTCCAGGACAAGGATTCTGAGCAGGGTTCTAAGGATGGATGGCTGGGTAGCCCACCTCGCATTCCAATTGTCTCCAAGCAACAAGACAGGTTAGATCTGCTGGATCTGGGGGAGCAACCGAGGAGGCTGAGTTGAAATGGACTCTCCCATGGATGTGTCCTAATATGATTTTGTGTCTATGGAGACCTTGGAATGAAGCGTTGGCACTGGGTCCCTGAAGGGTTCTACTAAAGAGAGGCTTACACACTGCTCCATCGTGCAAGTTTCCCATGTGTAGATGAGATTTGTTCTGATGGGTGAGTCAAGAAATAGCCATATGCTGTTATTGAAATCCAGGCCTATGAGGAGCGATGCCTGGAAACCAAAGCAATGGATCCGTTATGTGCCAGGGGCCTGTTCGTTCCTTTTTTTACCTCTGGGGACATCAGTCTACGGGACTGAGTGCCGGTAGGTGCTCAGATGGTCCTATATTGCCCCTGTTTGTCCTGGGAAGCCACAAATATTGGGATGGCCTCAGGGACTTTTGGAGTTTTATCCTATTAGTAGGGTTGTGGCCACTGGAGTGGGAACATACAATTCCCTTCGAGAGGGCAAGCACAGTCGTCAGGTTTGGTTCCAGGGGCCTGAGCCTGTAGGGGTGTGTAGGCCAGGGCTGTTTGGACAGTTGTCTGAAAACACAAACTCGGCTTATGTTTCGGGTCATAGGTATGGCAAGACTGATCTACAGACCATGAGGAGAACTCTTCGGGATATGAAAAAAAGGGCGAGTGTGAGGCTCTTGCTCAAGTTTTTGTCTCTGGATATCGTGTCACTCATGGTCGTGAAATTTCCGGGTGACTTAATGGGAAATGGACGTGTCTTACTCTCTGGGGGTTTGGCCCCTTCCAAAGAGTTTGGGGTCATTCTGTGGGATGGAAGAAGTCCGTTGTTCTGTTGTTGTTGATTTGTTTTGTTTTGTTTTTCAACCTCAGGTGTCCCACCAAATGAGGGATTCCAGAGTAGAGACCTGGCGCAGGGGAGTCTGGAGACCAGAAATCTGGTTAAAAATTGGGGCCTAGGGACATGTCAAGCCCATTATGACATCTAATGGTCCAGCCACCAAGAGGACGTACTAGAGGACAGGACTCACGCTGAGGGTCACAATGCGTGTTTATGCCCTCGTCACACTCAAGAATGGGGCGTGGCCTCATGGTGAATGCTGGTTTCTCCTCCACTGAACGTTGCACAACATGCCAACCACAAGGTTTCTTGCCATGGGTAAGGAAGAGTTCTGATTTCTGCATCACAGTCACCCCTGGGCAGTGATTGGAGATAAGGTCTAGGTTGAAACTGAAGACTGAAAAACTGAGGTAGGGAAGAGATGATGACCTAAGGCCATGGCGGGTCTGATGTGCTCAGTGTGCGGTCAGCTGTCTGGGTGTTGGTCACGAGGTCCGGGCTCAGGTTGTCAGACAGTGCATTAGTGCCCAGGTTAGACTAAATATTTTGGGTGCATTCGAGTGCCGTGTAGGTTCTTATCAGAAGAACTCATCAGGATATGATGAATGAGCGAGTCTGAGGCGCGTGCTCAGGCTTTTTTCTCTGGATTTTGTATCAGCGATGGCCGTGGAATGTTGGGGGAGTCCTCATGGGCCATGGACGAATCTTGCCCTCTGTGGATTTGGCACGATCCCAATTGTTTTCGTCAATCTGTGGGATGGGCCGACTCCTTTCAGGTTTGTTACCTCAGGTGTCCCACCAAAAGAGGAATTCCAAAGCAGAGCCCTGGGGGAAGAGTGAAAGGGACAACCCGAACTATGGTTAAAAATTGAGGCCTAGGGGCATGGCAAGACCAATGCTGTCTCTCCATCCAGCCACTGAGAGGCCATACCTGAGGACTGGGCTCAGGCTGAGGGTCACAATGTGTGTTTGTTACCAATGTGGGCCCGCAAGCAAGGGCGGGGCCTCATGGGCCTCACTGGTTTCAACTTACCTTAACCTTGGACAACATGCCAACCGCAAGGTTTCTTGCCATGGGGAAAGAGTTCTGTTGTCTGCATCATTTTCAAACCCGGGGGCTGTGATTGGAGATAAGGTCTACGTTCTGAAGCCTGAAAATCGAGGTTGAGAACAGATGACGACCTAAGGCCATGGCTGGTCCGATGTGCTCAGTGTGCGGCCAGCTGTCTGGGTGGGGCCAGGAGGTCCAGGCTCAGGCTGTCGCAGAAAGGGCATTAGTGCCCGTGTCAGCCTATATATTTGGGGTACAGCCGAATGGCGTGCAGGTTGATCCTCATTTGGGGTTTCTGTGTAACCCCAGAGGGCAATATTTTTCTTCTGGAGGGCAGGTAGAGTGCTGCATTGTAGTTCTGGATTGCCAATCTGGAGGGCTTGTGGGCCAGTAGTCTGAGGACGGAAGTCTGAGAACCCAAGCTAGGCCTAGGTTTCTGGGTGAGGAGGATATGGCAGGCACAACCTACAGACCCGAATCGAGATTTTGTGCATCTGAATATCAGGGGGAGGGATCAGACGATCGCCTAGGTTGGACTTTTTTTTCCTGATAGCCCCTTCTTGAATGGGGTTTCCCAGCTGTGGGGGGGTGGATCACGAGGCCATGGGTTGGTTTTCCCAAGAAGGGAGTTGTGAGAAGCTCCCAACTGCAAAGATTCTTCTGCAGGACAATGAGACCTGTTGGTTGGCTCCAGGACAAGGATTCTGAGCAAGGGTTCTAAGGATGGATGGCTGCGGGCTGGGTAGCCCACCTCGCATGCCAATTGTCTCCAAGCAACAAGACAGGTTAGATCTGCTGGATCTGGGGGGAGCAACCGAGGAGGCTGAGTTGAAATGGACTCTCCCATGGATGTGTCCTAATATGATTTTGTGGTCTATGGAGACCCTTGGAATGAAGCGTTTGCACTGGGTCCCTGAAGGGGTTCTCCTAAAGAGAGAGCTTACACACTGCTGCCATCGTGCAAGTTTCCCATGTTCGATGAGATTTGTTCTGATGGGTGAGTCAAGAAATAGCCATATGCTGTTATTGAAATCTAGGCCTATGCAGGAGCGATGCTGGAAACCAAAGCACAGGATCCGTTATGTGCCAGGGGCCTGTTCGTTCCTTTTTACCTATGGGACATCAGTCTAGGGGATTGAGTGCCGGTAGGTGCCTCAGATGGTCCTATACTTGCCCCTGTTTGTCCTGGGAAGCCACAAATATTGGAATGGCCTCAGGGAATTTGGAGGTTTACCTTTATAGGGTCTGTGGCCCTGGAGTGGCACACACAATTCCCTTGGAGAGGGCAAGCACAGTCTTCAGGTTTGTCTCGACTTAATGGGAAATGGACGAAGTCTTACTCTCTCTGGGGTTTGGACCCTTCCAAAAGTTTGGGGTCATTCTGTGGGATGGAAGAAGTCCGTTGTTCTGTTGTTGTTGATTTGTTTTGTTTTTGTTTTCAACCTCAGGTGTCCCACCAAATGAGGGATTCCAGAGTAGAGACCTGGCAGGAGTCTGGACACCAGAAATCTGGTTAAA
>NW_025421680.1:0-61776 GCF_011764305.1 Mustela putorius furo
GGGGGTGGACCACGAGGCCAGGGGTTTTCCCACGATGGGAGTTGTGAGAAGCTCCCAACTGCAAAGATTCATCTGCAGGACAATTGAGACCTGTTGGTTGACACCAGGACAACGATTCCGAGCAGGGTTGTAAGGATGGATGTCTCGGTAGCCCACCTCGCATTCCAATTGTCTCCAAGCAACAAGACAGGTTAGATCTGCTGGATCTGGGGGAGCAACCGAGGAGGCTGAGTTGAAATGGACTCCCCCGTCCATGTGTCCTAATATGATTTTGTGTCTATGGAGACCTTGGAATGAAGCGGTGGCACTGGGGCCCTGAAGGTTTCTCCTAAAGAGAGGCTTTCACACAGCTCCATCGTGCAAGTTTCCCATGTGTAGATGAGATTTGTTCTGATGGGTGATTCAAGAAACAACCATATGCAGTTATTGAAATCCAGGCCTCTGAGGAGAGATGCCTGGAAACCAAAGCAATGGATCCGATAGGTGCCTAGGGGCCTGTTCGTTCCTTTTTAACTCTGGGGACATCAGTCTACGGGTCTGAGTGCCGGTAGGTGCTCAGATATGCCCAGATTGCCCCAGTTTGTCCTGGGAGCCCACAAATATTGGGATGGCCTCAGGGACTTTGGAGGTTGATCCTATTAGTGGGGCTGTGGCCATTGGAGTGGGCACATACAATTCCCTTGGAGAGGGCAAGCACAGTCGTCAGGTTTGGCTCCAGGGGCCTGAGCCTGTAGTGTGTGTAGGCCAGGGCTGTTTGGACAGTTGTCTGAAAACACAAACTCGGCTTATGTTTCCGGTCATAGGTAGGGCAGGACTGATCTACAGACCATGAGGAGAACTCTTCGGGATATGAAAAAAGGGCGAGGGTGAGGCTCTTGCTCAAGTTTTTGTCTCTGGATATCGTTTCACACATGGTCGTGAAATTTCCGGGTGACTTCATGGGAAATGGACGAGTCTTACTCTCTGGGGGTTTGGCCCCGTCCAAAGAGTTTGGGGTCATTCTGTGGGATGGAAGAAGTCCGTGGTTCTGTTGTTGTTGATTTGTTTTGTTTTGTTTTTCAACCGCAGGTGTCCCACCAAATGAGGGATTCCAGAGTAGAGCCCTGGGGAGGGACGACTGGACAACCAGAAATCTGGTTAAAAATTGGGGCCTAGGGACATGTCAAGCCCATTATGACATCTAACGGTCCAGCCACTGAGAGGACGTACTAGAGGACAGGACTCACGCTGAGGGTCACAATGCGTGTTTATGCCCTCGTCGCACTCAAGAATGGGCGGGGCCTCAGGGTGAATGCTGGTTTCTCCTACACTGAAAGTTGGACAACATGCCAACCACAAGGTTTCTTGCCATGGGTAAGGAAGAGTTCTGATTCTGCATCACAGTCACCCTTGGACAGTGATTGGAGATAAAGTCTAGGTTCTGAAGACTGAAAACTGAGGTAGGGAAGAGATGATGACCTAAGGCCATGGCGGGTATGACGTGCGCAGTGTGCGGTCAGCTGTCTGGGTGTTGGTCACGAGGTCCGGGCTGAGCTTGTCAGACAGTGCATTAGTGCCCAGGTTAGACTATATATTTTGGGTGCATTCGAGTGCCGTGTAGGTTCTTATCTGAAGAACTCTTCAGGATATGAAGAATGAGCGAGTCTGAGGCGCGTGCTCAGTTTTGTCTCTGGATTTTGTATCAGCGATGGCCGTGGAATGTTGGGGAGGCCTCATGGGCCATGGACGAATCTTTTTCTCTGTGGACTTGGCCCGATCGCAATTGTTTTCTGTCAATCTGTGGGATGGGAGACTCCTTTCAGGTGTGTTACCTCAGGTGTCCCACCAAAAGAGGAATTCCAAAGCAGAGCCTGGCGAAGAGTGAAGGGACAACCCGAACTATGGTTAAAAATTGGGGCCTAGGGGCATGGCAAGCCCAATATGCTGTCTCTCCATCCAGCCACTGAGAGGCCTTACCTGAGGACTGGGCTCAGGCTGAGGGTCACAATGTGTGTTTGTGACCAATGTTGCCCGCAAGCATGGGCGGGGCCTCATGGGCCACACTATTTCAACTACACTGAACCTTGGACAACATGCCAACCACAAGGTTTCTTGCCATTGGGAAAGAGTTCTGATTTCTGCATCATTTTCAAACCCAGGCCGTGATTGGAGATAAGGTCTAGGTTCTGAAGCCTGAAAACCGAGGTTGAGAAGAGAGGACGACCTAAGGCCATGAGGGGTCCGATGTGCTCAGTGTGCGGCCAGCTGTCTGGGTGGGGCCAGGAGGTCCAGGATCAGGCTGTGTCAGAAGGGCATTAGTGCTCAGGTCAGCCTATATATTTGGGGTACAGCCGGATGGCGTGTCCCGTTGATCCTCATTTGGGGTTTCTGGGTAGCCCCAGAGGGCAATGTGTTTCTTCTGGAGGGCAGGCAGAGTGCTGCATTGTAGTTCTGGATTGCCAAACTGGAGGGCTTGTGGGCCAGTAGTCTGAGGACGGAAGTCTGAGAACCCAAGCTAGGCCTAGGTTTCTGGGTGAGGATATGGCAGGCACAATCTACAGACCTGAATCGAGATCTCGTGCATCTGAAGTCAGGGCGAGGATCAGACGATCGCTCAGGTTGGACATTCTGTCCCTGATGGCCCCTTCTTGAAGGGTGGTGGATCACGTTGCCATGGGGGTTTTCCCACGATGGGAGTTGTGAGAACCTCCCAACTGCAAAGATTCATCTGCAGGACAATTGAGACCTGTTGGTTGGCTCCAGCACAACGATTCCGTGCAGGGTTCTAAGGATGAATGTCTCGGTAGCCCACCTCGCATTCCAATTGTCTCCAAGCAACAAGACAGGTTAGATCTGCTGGATCTGGGGGAGCAACCGAGGAGGCTGAGTTGAAATGGACTCTCCCGTGGATGTGCTGTAATATCATTTTGTGTCTATGGAGACCTTGGAAAGAAGCGGTGGCACTGGGTCCCTGAAGGGTTCTCCTAAAGAGAGGCTTTCACACAGCTCCATCGTGCAAGTTTCCCATGTGTAGATGAGATTTGTTCTGATGGGTGATTCAAGAAACAACCATATGCAGTTATTGAAATCCAGGCCTCTGAGGAGAGATGCCTGGAAACCAAAGCAATGGTTCCGATAAGTGCCTACGGGCCTGTTCGTTCATTTTTTCCTCTGGGGACATCAGTCTACGGGTCTGAGTGCCGGAAGGTGCTCAGATGTGCCCAGATTGCCCCAGTTTGTCCTCAGAAGCCACAAATATTGGGATGGCCTCAGGGACTTTGGAGGTTGATCCTATTAGTGGGGTTGTGGCCATTGGAGTGGGCACATACAATTCCCTTGGAGAGGGCAAGCACAGTCGTCAGGTTTGGCTCCTTGGGCCTAAGCCTGTACGGTGTGTAGGCCAGGGCTGTTTGGATAGTTGTCTGAAAACACAAACTCGGCTTATGTTTCCGGTCATAGGTATGGCAGGACTGATCTACCGACCATGAGGAGAACACTTCGGGATATGAAAAAAGGGCGAGGGTGAGGCTCTTGCTCAAGTTTTTGTCTCTGGATATCGTTTCACACATGGTCGTGAAATTTCTGGGTGACTTCCTGGGAAATGGACGAGCCTTACTCTCTGGGGGTTTGGCCCCATCCAAAGAGTTTGGGGTCATTCTGTGGGATGGAATAGTCTGTGTTTCTGTAGTTGTTGATTTGTTTTGTTTTGTTTTTAAACCTCAGGTGTCCCACCAAATGAGGGATTCCAGAGTAGAGCCCTGGGGAGGGACGACTGGACAACCAGATATCTGGTTAAAAATTGGGGCCTAGGGACATGTCAAGCCCATTATGACATCTAACGGTCCAGCCACTGAGAGGACGCACTAGAGGACAGGACTCACGCTGAGGGTCACAGTGCGTGTTTATGCCCTCGTCGCTCTAAAGAATGGGCGGGGCCTCAGGGTGAATGCTGGTTTCTCCTACACTGAACGTTGGACAACATGCCAACCACAAGGTTTCTTGCCATGGTTAAGGAAGAGTTCTGATTTCTGCATCACAGTCTCCCCTGGGCAGTGATTGGAGATAAGGTCTAGGTTCTGAAGCCTGAAAACTGAGGTAGGGAAGAGATGATGACCTAAGGCCATGGCGGGTCTGATGTGCTCAGTGTGCGGTCAGCTGTCTGGGTGTTGGTCACGAGGTCCGGGCTCAGGATGTCAATGAGTGCATTAGTGCCCAGGTTAGACTATATATTTTGGGTGCATTCGAGTGCCGTGTAGGTTCTTATCTGAAGAACTCTTCAGGATATGAAGAATGAGCGAGTCTGAGGCGCGTGCTCAGGCTTTTGTCTCTGGATTTTGTATCAGCGATGGCCGTGGAATGTTGGGGAGGCCTCATGGGCCATGGACGAATCTTGTTCTCTGTGGACTTGGCCCGATCGCAATTGTTTTCCGTCAATCTGTGGGATGGGAGACTCCTTTCAGGTGTGTTACCTCAGGTGTCCTACCAAAAGAGGAATTCCAAATCAGAGCCCTGGGGAAGAGTGAAGGGACAACCCGAACTATGGTTAAAAATTGGGGCCTAGGGGCATGGCAAGCCCAATATGCTGTCTCTCCATCCAGCCACTGAGAGGCCTTACCTGAGGACTGGGCTCAGGCTGAGGGTCACAATGTGTGTTTGTGACCAATGTGGCCCACAAGCATGGGCGGGGCCTCATGGGCCACACTAATACAACTACACTGAACCTTGGACAACATGCCAACCACAAGGTTTCTTGCCATTGGGAAAGAGTTCTGATTTCTGCATCATTTTCAAACCCAGGCCGTGATTGGAGATAAGATCTAGGTTCTGAAGCCTGAAAACCGAGGTTGAGAAGAGAGGACGATCAAAGGCCATGAGGGGTCCGATTAGCTCAGTGTGCGGGCAGCTGTCTGGGTGAGGCCAGGAGGTCCAGGATCAGGCTGTGTCAGAAAGGGCATTAGTGCTCAGGTCAGCCTATATATTTGGGGTACAGCCGGATGGCGTGCCCCGTTGTCCTCATTTGGGGTTTCCGGGTAGCGCCAGAAGGCAATGTGTTTCTTCTGGAGGGCAGGCAGAGTGCTGCATTGTAGTTCTGGATTGCCAAACTGGAGGGCTTGTGGGCCAGCAGTCTGAGGACGGAAGTCTGAGAACCCAAGCTAGGCCTTGGTTTCTGGGTGAGGATATGGCAGGCACAATATACAGACCTGAATAGAGATCTCGTGCATTTGAAGTCAGGGAGAGGATCAGACGATTGCTCAGGTTGGACATTCTGTCCCTGATGGCCCCTTCATGAAGGGGGGGTGGACCACGAGGCCAGGGGGTTTTCCCACGATGGGAGTTGTGAGAAGCTACCAACTGCAAAGATTCATCTGCAGGACAATTGAGACCTGTTGGTTGGCTCCAGGACAACGATTCCGAGCAGGGTTGTAACGATGGATGTCTCGGTAGCCCACCTCACATTCCAATTGTCTCCAAGCAACAAGACAGGTTATATCTGCTGGATTTGGGGGAGCAACCGAGGAGGCTGAGTTGAAATGGACACCCCGTGGATGTGTCCTAATATGATTTTGTGTCTATGGAGACCTTGGAATGAAGCGGTGGCACTGGGGCCCTGCAGGGTTCTCCTAAAGAGAGGCTTTCACACAGCTCCATCGTGCAAGTTTCCCATGTGTAGATGAGAATTGTTCTGATGGGTGATTCAAGAAACAACCATATGTAGTTATTGAAATCCAGGCCTCTGAGGAGAGATGCCTGGAAACCAAAGCAATGGTTCTGTAGGTGCCTAGGGGCCTGTTCGTTCATTTTTACATCTGGGGACATCAGTCTACGGGTCTGAGTGCCGGTAGGTGCTCAGATGTGCCCAGATTGCCCCAGTTTGTCCTGGGAACCCACAAATATTGGGATGGCCTCAGGGACTTTGGAGGTTGATCCTATTAGTGGGGTTGTGGCCATTGGAGTGGGCACATAAAATTCCCTTGGAGAGGGCAAGCACAGTTGTCAGGTTTGGCTCCAGGGGCCTGAGCCTGTAGGGTGTGTAGGCCAGGGCTGTTTGGACAGTTGTCTGAAAACACAAACTCGGCTTATGTTTCGGGTCATAGGTAGGGCAGGACTGATCTACAGACCATGAGGAGAACTCTTCGGGATATGAAAAAAGGGCGAGGGTGAGGCACTTGCTCAAGTTTTTGTCTCTGGATATAGTTTCACACATGGTCGTGAATTATCCGGGTGACTTCATGGGAAATGACGAGTCTTACTCTCTGGGGGTTTGGCCCCGTCCAAAGGGTTTGGGGTCATTCTGTGGGATGGAAGAAGTCCGTGGTTCTGTTGTTGTTGATTTGTTTTGTTTTGTTTTTCAACCTCAGGTGTCCCACCAAATGAGGGATCCAGAGTAGAGCCCTGGGGAGGGACGACTGGACAACCAGAAATCTGGTTAAAAATTGGGGCCTAGGGACATGTCAAGCCCATTATGACATCTAACGGTCCAGCCACTGAGAGGACGTACTAGAGGACAGGACTCACGCTGAGGGTCACAATGCGTGTTTATGCCCTCGTCGCACTCAAGAATGGGCGGGGCCTCAGGGTGAATGCTGGTTTCTCCTACACTGAACGTTGGACAACATGCCAACCACAAGGTTTCTTGCAATGGGTAAGGAGGAGTTCTGATTTCTGCATCACAGTCACCCCTGGGCAGTGATTGGAGATAAGGTCTACGTTCTGAAGCCTGAAAACTGAGGTAGGGAAGAGATGATGTCCTAAGGCCATGGCGGGTCTGATGTGCTCAGTGTGCGGTAAGCTGTCTGGGTTCTGGTCACGAGGTCCGGGCTCAAGTTGTCAGACAGTGCATTAGTGCCCAAATTAGACTATATATTTTGGGTGCATTCGAGTGCCGTGTAGGTTCTTATCTGAAGAAATCTTAAGGATATGAAGAATGAGCGAGTCTGAGGCGCGTGCTCAGGCTTTTGTCTCTGGATTTTGTATCAGCGATGGCCGTGGAATGTTGGGGAGGCCTCATGGGCCATGGACGTATCTTGCTCTCTGTAGACTTGGCCCGATCCCAATTGTTTTCCGTCAATCTGGGGGATGGGAGGACTCCTTTCAGGTTTGTTACGTCAGGAGTCCCACCAAAATAGGAATTCCAAAGCAGAGCCCTGGGGAATATTGAAGGGAAAACCCGAACAATGGTTAAAAATTGGGGCCTAGGGGCATGGAAAGACCAATATGCTGTCTCTCCAACCAGCCACTGAGAGGCCTTACCTGAGGACTGGACTCAGGCTGAGGGTCACAATGTGTGTTTGTGACCAATGTGGATCGTGAGGCCATGGGGGTTTTCAACGATGGGGGTTGTGAGAAGCTCCCAAGTGCAAAGATTCTTCTGCAGGACTATTAAGACCTGTTGGTTGGCTCCAGGACAACGATTCCGAGCAGGGTTCTAAGGATGGATGGCTGGGTAGCTCACCTCGCATTCAAATTGTCTCCAAGCAACAAGACAGGACAGATCTCCTGGATCTGGGGGAGCAAATGAGGAGGCTGAGTTGAAATGGACTCTCCCGTGGATGTGTCCTAATATGATTTTGTGTCTAAGGAGACCTTGGAATGAAGCGGTGGCACTGGGGCCCTGAAGGGTTCTCCTAAAGAGAGGCTTTCACACAGCTCCATCGTGCAAGTTTCCCATGTGCAATGAGATTTGTTCTGATGTTGAATCAAGAAAGAGCCATATGCAGTTATTGAAATCCAGGCCTCTGAGGAGAGATGCCTGGAATCAAACCAATGGATCCGAATGGTGCCTAGGGGCCTGTTCGTTCCTTTTTACCTCAGGGGACATCATTCTACGGTCTGAGAGCAGGTAGGTGCTCAGATGGGGCCAGATTGCCCCAGTTTGTCCTGGGAAGCCACAAATACTGTGATGGACTCAGGGACTTTGGAGGATTATACTCTTAGTTGGGTTGTGCCCATTGGAATGGGCACATACAATTCCCTTGAATAGGGCAAGCACAGTCTTCAGGTTTGGCCTCAGGGCCCTGAGCCTGTAGGGTGTGTAGGCCAGAGCTGTTGGGACAGTTGTCTGAAAACACAAACTCGGCTTATGTTTCGGGTCATAGGTATGGCAGGACTGATCTACAGACCATGAAGAGAACTCTTCGGGATTTGAAAAAAGGGCGAGTGTGAGACTCTTGCTCAAGTTTTTGTCTCTGGATATCGTGTCACTCATGGTCGTTAAATTTCCGGGTGAATTCTTGGGAAATGGACGAGTCTTACTCTCTGGGGGTTTGCCCCCTTCCAAAGAGTTTGGGGTCATTCTGTGGTATGGAAGAAGTCCATTTTTTTTGTTGTTGATTTGTTTTGTTTTGTTTTTCTAACTCAGGTGTCCCACTAAATGAGAGATTCCAGAGTAGAGCCCTGGGGAGTTGTGACTGGACAACCAGAAATCTGGTTAAAAATTGGGGCCTAGGGACATGTCAAGCCCATTATGGCATCTAATAATCCAGCCACTGAGAGGACGTACTAGAGAACAGGACTCACGCTGAGGGTCACAATGCGTGTTTATGCCCTCGTCGCACTCAAGAATTGGAGGGGCCTCAGGGTGAATGCTGGTTTCTCCTACACTGAACGTTGGACAACAGGCCAACCACAAGGATTCTGCCATAGGTAAGGAAGAGTTCTGATTTCTGCATCACAGTCACCCCTGGGGAGTGATTGGAGATAAGGTCTAGGTTCTGAAGCCTGAAAACTGAGGTAGGGAAGAGATGATGACCTAAGGCCATGGCGGGTCAGATGTGCTCATTGTGCAGTCAGCTGTCTGGGTGTTGGTCACGAGGTCCGGGCTCAGGTTTTCAGAGTGTGCATTAGTGCCCAGGTTAGACTATATATTTTGGGTGCATTCGAGTGCCGTGTAGGTTCTTATCTGAAGAACTCTTCAGGATATGAAGAATGAGTGAGTCTGAGGCGCATGCTCATGCTTTTGTCTCTGAATATTGTATCAGCGATGGCCGTGGAATGTTGGGGAGGTCTCATGGGCCATGGACGAATCTCGCTCTCTGTGGATTTGGCCCGATCCCAATTGTTTTTCGTCAATCTGTGGGATGGGAGGACTCCTTTCAGGTTTCTTACCTCAATAGTCCCACCAAAAGAGGAATTCCAAAGCAGACCCCTGTGGAAGAGTGAAGGGACAACCCGAACTATGGTAAAAAATTGGGGCCTAGGGGCATGGCAAGACCAATATGCTGTCTCTCCATTCAGCCACTGAGAGACCTTACCTGAGGACTGGGCTCAGGATGAAGGTCACAATGTGTGTTTGTGACCAATGTGGCCCCAAAGCATGGGCGGGGCCTCATGGGCCACACTGGTTTCAAGTACACTGAACCTTGGACAACATGCCAACCACAAGGTTTCTTGCCATGGGGAAAGAGTTCTGATTTCTGCATCATTTTCAAACCAGGGCCGTGATTGGAGATAAGGTCTAGGTTCTGAAGCCTGAAAACCGAGGTTCAGAAGAGATGACGACCTAAGGCCATGGCGGGTCCGATGTGCTCAGTGTGCGGCCAGCTGTCTGGGTGGGCCCAGGAGGTCTAGGCTCAGGCTGTGTCAGAAAGGGCATTAGTGCCCAGGTCAGCCTATATATTTGGGGTACAGCCGAATGTCGTCCAGGTTGATCCTCATTGGGGGTTTCCGGTTAGCCCGAGAGGGCAATGTTATTCTTCTGGATGGCAGGCAAAGTGCTACATTGTAGTTCTGGATTGCCAAACTGGAAGGTTTGTGGGCCAGTAGTCTGAGGACGGAAGTCTGAGAACCCAAGCTAGGCCTAGGTTTCTGGGTGAGGATATGGCAGGCACAATCTACAGACCTGAATCGAGATCTCATGCATCTGAAGTCAGGGCGAGGAACAGACAATCGCTCAGGTTGGACATTCTGTCCCTGTTGGCCCCTTCTTGAAGAGGGGGTGGATCACGAGGCCATGGGGGTTTTCCCACGATGGGAGTTGTGAGAAGCTCCCAACTGCAAAGATTCTTCTGCAGGACAATTGAGACCTTTTGGCTGGCTCCAGGACAACGATTCCGAGCAGGGTTCTAAGGATGGATGTCTGGGTAGCCCACCTCGCATTCAAATTGTCTCCAAGCAACAAGACAGGTTAGATCTGCTGGATCTGGGGGAGCAACCGAGGAGACTGCGTTGAAATGGACTCTCCCGTGGATGTGTCCTAATATGATTTTAGGTCTATGGAGACCTTGGAATGAAGCGATGGCACTGGGGCCCTGAAGGGTTCTCCTAAAGAGAGGCTTTCACACAGCTCCATCGTGCAAGTTTCCCATGTGTAGATGAGATTTTTTCTGATAGTTGAGTCAAGAAACAGCCATATGCTGTTATTGAAATCCAAGCCTCTGAGGGAGATGCCTGGAAACCAAAGCAATGGATCCGATAGGTGCCTAGAGGCCTGTTGTTATCTTTTTACCTCTGGGGACATCAGTCTATGGGTCTGATTGCAGGTAGGTGCTCAGATGTGCCCAGATTGCCCGTGTTTGTCCTGGGAAGCCACAAATATTGGAATGGCATCACGGACTTTGGAGGTTTATCCTCTTTGTATGGTTGTGGCCATTAGAATTGGCACATACAATTCCCTTAGAGAGGTCAGGCACAGTCGTCAGGTTTGGCTCCAGGGGCCTGAGCTTGTAGGGTGTGTAGGCCAGGGCTGTTTAGACAGTTGTCTGAAAACTCATACTCGGCTTATGTTTCGGGTCATAGGTATGGCAGGACTGACCTACAGACCATGAGGAGAACTCTTCGGGATATGAAAAAAGGGCGAGTGTGAGGCTCTTTCTCAAGTTTTTGTCTCTGGATATCGTTTCACACATGGTCGTGAAATTTCCGGGTGACTTCATGGGAAATGGACGAGTCTTACTCCTGGGGGTTTGGCCCCGTCCAAAGAGTTTGGGGTCATTCTGTGGGATGGAAGAAGTCCGTGTTCTTTTGTTTTTGATTTGTTTTGTTCTGTTTTTTAACCTCAGGTGTCCCACCAAATGAGGGATTACAGAGTAGAGTCCTGGGGATGGGCGACTGGACAACCAGAAATCTGGTTAAAAATTGGGGCCTAGGGACATGTCAAGCCCATTATGACATCTAATGGTCCAGCCACTGAGAGGACGTACTAATGGACAGGACTCACGCTGAGGGTCACAATGCGTGTTTATGCCCTCCTCGCACTCAAGAATGGGCGGGGACTCAGGGTGAATGCTGGTTTCTCCTACACTGAACGTTGGACAACATGCCAACCACAAGGTTACTTGCCATGGGTAAGGAAGAGTTCTGATTTCTGCATCACAGTCACCCCTGGGCAGTGATTGCAGATAATGTCTCGGTTCTGAAGCCTGAAAACTGCGGTAGGGAAGAGATGATGACCTAAGGCCATGGCGGGTCTGATGTGCTCAGTGTGGGGTCAGCTGTCTGGGAGTTGGTCACGAGGTCCGGGCTCAGGTTGTCAGACAGTGCATTAGTGCCCAGGTTAGACTATATCTTTTGGGTGCATTCGAGTGCCGTGTAGGTTGTTATCTGAAGAACTCTTCAGGATATGAAGAATGAGCGAGTCTGAGGCGTGTGCTCAGGCTTTTGTCTCTGGATTTTGTATCAGCGATGGGCGTGGAATGTTGGGGAGGCCTCATGGGCCATGGACGCATCTTGCTCTCTGTGGATTTGGCCCGATCCCAATTGTTTTTCGTCAATCTGTGTGATGGGAGGACTCCTTCAGGTTTGTTACCTTTGGGGTCCCACCAAAAGCGGAATTCCAAAGCAGAGCCCTGGGGAAGAGTGAAGGGACAACCCGAACTATGGTTAAAAATTGGGTCCTAGGGCATGGCAAGCCCAATATGCTGTCTCTCCTTCCAGCCACTGAGAGGACTTACCTGAGGACTGGGCTCAGACTGAGGGTCACAATATGTGTTTGTGACCAATGTGGCCCGCAAGCATGGGCGGGGCCTCATGGGTCACACTGGTTTCAAGTACACTGAACCTTGGAGTACATGCCAACCACAAGGTTTCTTGCCATGGCGAAAGAGTTGTAATTTCTGCATCATTTTCAATCCCGGGCCGTGATTGGAGATAAGGTCTAGGTTTTAAAGCCTGAAAACCGAGGTTGAGTAGAGTTGACGACCTTAGGCATTTACAGGTCTGATGTGCTCAGTGTGCGGCCAGCTGTCTGGATGGGGCCAGAAGGTCCATGCTCAGGGTGTGTCAGAAAGGGCTTTAGTCCCCAGGTCACCCTATATATTTGGGGTACAGCCAAATGGCGTGCAGGTTGATGCTATTTGGGTTTTCTGGGTAGCCCAGGGGGCAATGTTTTCTTCTGGAGGGTAGGCAGAGTGCTGCATTGTAGTTCTGGATTGCCAAACTGGAGGGCTCTTGGCCAGTAGTCTGAGGACGGAAGTAAGAGAACCCAAGCTAGGCCTAGGTTTCGGGGTGAGGATATGGCAGGCACAATCTACAGACCTTAATAGAGATCTCGAGCATCTGAAGTCAGGGCGAGGATCAGACGATCTCTCAGGTTTGACATACTGTCCCTGATGGCCCCTTTTTGAAGGGGGGAGTGGATCACGAGGCCATGGGGGTTTTCCAACGATGGGAGTTGTGAGAAGCTCCCTACTGCAAAGATTCTTCTGCAGGACAATTGAGACCTGTTGGATGGCTCCAGGGCAACGATTCCGTGCAGGGTTCTAAGGATGGATGGCTGAGTATAACACCTCATATTCCAATTGTCTCCAAGCAACAAGACAGGTTAGATCTGCTGGATCTGGGGGAGCAACCCAGGAGGCTGAGTTTAAATGGACTCTCCCGTGGATGTGTCCTAATATGATTTTGTGTCTATGGAGACCTTGGAATGAAGCGGTGGCACTGGGGCCCTGAAGGGTTCTCCTAAAGAGATGCTTTCACACAGCTCCATCGTGCAAGTTTCCCATGTGTAGATGAGATTTGTTCTGATGGGTGAGTCGAGAAACAGCCATATGCTGTTATTGAAATCCAGGCCTCTGAGGAGATGCCTGGAAACCAAAGCAATGTATCCGATAGGAGCCTAAGGGCTTGTTTGTTCCTTTTTACTACTGGGGACATCAGTCTACGGGTCTGAGTGCCGGTAGGTGCACAGATGGGCCCAGATTACCCCTGTTTGTACTAGGAAGCCACAAATATTGGGATGGCCTCAGGGATTTTGGAAGTTTATCCTATTAGTAGGATTATGGCCATTGGAATGGGCACATACAATTCCCTTGGAGAGGGTAAGCCAAAGTCGTCAGGTTTGGCTCCAGGGGCCTGAGCCTGTAGGGTGTGTAGGCCAGGGCTGTTTGGACAGTTGTCTGAAAACACAAACTCGGCTTATGTTTCGTGTCATAGGTAGGCAGGACTGATCTAAAGACCATGAGGAGAACTCTTCGGTATATGAAAAAAGGGCGAGTGTGAGGCTCTTGCTCAAGTCTTTGTCCGTGAATATCGTGTCACACATAGTCGTGATATTTCCGGGTGACTTCATGGGAAATGGACGAGTCTTACTCTCTGGGGGTTTGGCCCTGTCCAAAGAGTTTGGGGTTATTATGTGGGATGGAAGAAGTCCGTTGTTCTGTTGTTCATTTGTTTAGTTTTGTATTTCAACCTCAGGCGTCCCATCAAATTGTGGATTCAAGAGTAGAGCCCGGGGGAGGGGCAACTTGACAACCAAAAATCTGGTTAAAAATTGGGGCCTAGGGACATGTCAAGCCCATTATGACATCTAATGGTCCAGCCACTGAGAGGACGTACTACAGGAAAGGACTCACGCTGAGGGTCACAATGCGTGTTTATGCCCTCGTCGCTCTCAAGAATGGGCGGGGCCTCAGGGTGAATGCTGGTTTCTCCTACACTGAACGTTGGACAACATGCCAACCACAATGTTTCTTGCCATGGGTAAGGAAGAGTTCTGATTTCTGCATCACAGTCACCCCTGGGCAGTGATTGGAGATAAGGTCTAGGTTCTGAAGCCTGAAAACTGAGGTAGGGAAGAGATGATGATCTAAGGCCATGGCGGGTCTAATGTGCTCAGTGTTCGGTCAACTGTCTGGGTGTTGGTCACGAGGTCCGGGCTCAGGTTGTCAGACAGTGTATTAGTGCCCAGGTTAGACTATATATTTTGGGGTCATTCGAGTGCGGCGTAAGTTCTTATCTGAGGAACTATTGAGGATTTGAAGAATGAGCGAGTCTGAGGCGCGTGCTCAGGCTTTTCTCTCTGGATTTTGTATCAGCGATGGCCGTGGAATGTTGGCGAGGCCTCATGGGCCATGGACGATTCTTGCTTTCTGTGGATTTGGCCTGATCCCAATTGTTTTTCGTCAATCTGTGGGATGGGAGGACTCCTTTCAGGTTTGTTACCTCAGGTGTCCCACCAAAAGAGGAATTCCAAAGCAGAGCCCTGGGGAAGAGTGAAGGGACAACCCCAACTACGGTAAAAAATTGGGGCCTAGGGGCATGGCAAGCCCAATATGTTGTCTCTCGAGCCACTGAGAGGCCTTACCTGAGGATTGGGCTCAGGCTGAGGGTCACAATATGTGTTGTGACCAATATGGCCCGCAAGCATGGATGGGGCCTTATGGGCCACACTGGTTTCAACTACACTGATTCTTGGACAACATGCCAACTACAAGGTTTCTTGCCATGGGGAAAGAGTTCTGATTTCTGCATCATTTTCAAACCCGGGCAGTGATTGGAGATAAGGTCTAGGTTCTGAAGCCTGAAAACCGAGGTTGAGAAGAGATGACGTCCTAAGGCCATGGCGGTTCCGATGTGCTCAGTGTGCGGCCAGCTGTCTGGGTGAGGCCAGGAGGTCCAGGCTCAGGCTGCGTCAGAAAGGGCATTAAGGGCCAGGTCAGCCTATATATTTGGGGTACTGCAGAATGGCGTGCAGGTTGATCCTCATTTGGGGTTTCTGGGTAGCCCCAGAGGGCAATGTTTTTCTTCTGGAGGGCAGGCAAAGTGCTGCATTGTAGTTCTGAATTGCCAAATTCGAGGTCTTGTTGGCCAGTAGTCTGAGGACGGAAGTCTGAGAAGCCAAGCTAGGCCTAGGTTTGTGGGTGAGGATATGGCAGGCACAATCTACAGTCCTGAATCTAGATCTCGTGCATCTGAAGTCAGGGCGAGGATCTGACCATCGCTCAGGTTGGACATTCTGTCCCTGAGGGCCCCTACTTGAAGGGGGTGTTCTCGAGGCCATGGGGGTTTTCCGACGATGGGAGTTGTGAGAAGGTCCCAATTGCAAAGATTCTTCTGCAGGACAATTGATACCTGGTGGTTGGCTCCAGGACAACGTTTCCATTCAGGGTTCTAAGGATGGATGGCCGGGTACCCCACCTCGCATTCCAATTGTCTCCAAGCAACAAGACAGGTCAGATCTCCTGGATCTGGGGAAGCAACCGAGGAGGCTGAGTTGAAATGTACTCTACCGTGGATGTGTCCTAATATGATTTTGTGTCTATGGAGACCTTGGAATGAAGCGGTGGCACTGGGGCCCTGAAGGGTTCTCCTAAATAGAGGCTTTCACACAGCTCCATCGTGCAAGTTTCCCATGTGTAGATGAGATTTGTTCTGATGGTGAGTCAAGAAACAGCCATATGCTGTTATTGAAATCCAGGCCTCTGAGGAGAGATGCCTCGAAACCAAAGCAATGGATCCGATAGGTGCCTAGGGGCCTGTTCGTTCCTTATTACCTCTAGGGATATCAGTCTACGGGTCTGAGTGCAGGTAGGTGCTCAGATGGTCACAGATTGCCCCTGTTTGTCCAGGGAAGCCACCACTATTGGGATGGCATCAGGAATTTTGGCGGTTTATCCTCTAAGTAGGGTTGTGGCCATTGGAATGGGCACATACAATTACCTTGGAAAGGGCAAGCACAGTCTTCAGGTTTGGCCTCAGGGGCCTCAGCCTGTAGGGTGTGTAGGCCAGAGCTGTTGGGACAGTTGTCTGAAAACACAACCTCGGCTTATGTTTCAGGTCATAGGTATGGCAGGACTGATCTTCAGACCATGAGGAGAACACTTTTGGATATGAAAAATGGGCGAGTGTGAGGCTCTTGCTCACGTTTTTTCTCCAGGTATTGTGTCACTCATGATCGTGAAATTTCCGGGTGACTTCATAGGAAATGGACGAGTCTTACTCTCTGGGGGTTGGCCCCGTCCAAGGAGTTTGGGGTCACTCTCTGGGATGGAAGAAGTCCGTTTTTTTTTTTTTTTTTTTTGTTGTTGATTTGATTTGTTTTGTTTTTCAACCTCAGGTGTTCTACCAAATGAGGGATACCAGAGTACAGCTCTGGGGAGTTGTGACTGGACAACCAGAAATCTGGTTAAAAATTGGGGCCTAGGGACATGTCAAGCCCATTATGAAATCTAATGGTCCAGCCACTGAGAGGACGTACTAGAGGACTGGACTCACGCTGAGGGTCACAATGCGTGTTTATGCCCTCGTTGCATTCAAGAATGGGCGTGACCTCAGGGTGAATGCTGGTTTCTCCTACACTGAACGTAGGACAAAATGGCAACCACAAGGTTTCTTGCCTTGGGCAAGCAGGATTTCTGATTTCTGCATCACAGTCACCCCTGGGCAGTGATTGGAGATAAGGTCTAGGTTCTAAAGCCTGAAAACTGAGGTAGTGCAGAGATGATGACATAAGGCCATGGCGGGTCTGATGTGCTCAGGGTGCGTTCAGCTTTCTGGGTGTTGCTCAGGAGGTCCTGGCTCATGTTGTGTCAGACAGTGCATTACTGCCCAGGTTAGACTATATAATTTTGGTACATTCGAGTGCCGTGTAGGTTTATTCTCATTTAATGTGCCCGGGTAACTCATTAGGCAATATATTTTTTCTAGAGGACAGGCAGAGTGCTGCAATGATGGTCCGGAATTGCCAAACTTGTAGGATTCGGGGCCAGGAATGTGAGGATGGAAGTCTGAGAACACAAGCTAGACTTGGGTTTCAGGGCGAGGGCACGGCATGTACCCCCTGAAGATCTGAAGCAATATGTCATGCTTCTGAAGTCAGAGTGAGGATCAGACGTTGGCTCAGCTTGGATTTTCTGTTCATGACGGCCCCTTCATGAAGGGAGCGGATTATCGAGCGTGGAGGTTTTCCCACGTTGGGAGTGTTGGGATGCCCCCTCCAAGGATTCCTTCTGCGTGAAAATTGAGACCTGTTGGACAGCTCCAGGACATCCCATATGGATGAGTCCAGACCAACGTTCGAGGATGGATGCCTGGGAAGCCCGCCTCGCATTCCAATTGTCTCCTAGGGACAAGACAGTTTAGATCTGATGGCTCTGCGGGAGCAACCGGGGTGGCTGAGTGAAATGAACTTTCCTGAGGATGGGTCTAATGTGTGTTTGTGTCCATGAGTGCCTTGGAATGGGGCGGTGGCACCGGTACCCTGAAGTATTCTCCTCAGCTTTTTGACATAGCTCCCATGCACAAGTTTCCTTGTGGAGACGAGTTTTGGTTCTGATGGGTGCCTCAGGAAAACCCCAATGCTGGTATTGGAAACCAGGGTTTTGAGGAGACATGCCTGTAAACCAAAGCTATGAATCCGATTTTGTCCTAGGGTCCTGTCTGGTTCAATCTTCTTCTCTGGGGACATCCATCAAGGGTATGAGAGGAGGTAGATGCTCAGCTGGTGTCAGACTGAACTTTTTTGTCCCTGGCGACCTATACTATTGGGATGGCCTCAGGGACTTTGGAGGGTTCTCCTAATTTGTACGATTTTGGACAAAGAAATGGGCAGAATTACCATGGATTCGGTATGCACAGACCTATTGTGTGGCTCCAGAGTCCCCAGCCTGGATGGTGTGTGGCCCAGGACTTTGAGGACAGAAGTCTGAAAACACAAACTCAGCTTATGTTTGGGGACGTAGGTATGGCAGGCCCGATCTACAAACCATGAGAAGACATCATCAGGATATGAAGAAAGTGCGAGTCTGAGGCGCGTGCTCACTTTTGTCTCTGGATTTTGTTTCAGCAATGGCCGTGGAAAGTTGAGGAGGCCTCATGGGCCATGGACGAATCTTGCTCTCTGTGGATTTGGCCCGATCCCAATTGTTTTTCATCAACCTGTTGGATGGAGGACTCCTTTCAGGGTTGTTACATCAGTTGTCCCATCAAAAGAGGAATTCCAAAGCAGAGCCCTGGGGAAGAGTGAAGGGACAACCCGAATTATGGTTAAAAATTGGGGCCTAGGGGCATGGCAAGCCCAATATGCTGTCTCTTCATCCAGCCACTGAAGGCCTTACCTGAGGACTGGGCTCAGGCGGAAGGTCACAATGTGTGTTTGTGACCAATGTGGCCCCAAAGCATGGGCGGGGCCTCATGGGCCACACTGGTTTCAAGTACACTGAACCTTGGACAACATGCCAACAACAAGGTTTCTTGCCATGGGGAAAGAGTTCTTATTTCTGCATCATTATCAAACCCGGGCCGTGATTGGAGATAAGGTCTTGAGTGCGACGAGGGCATAAACACACATTGTGACCCTCAGCGTGAGTCCTGTCCTCTAGTACGTCCTCTCAGTGGCTTGACCATTAGATGTCATAATGGGCTTGACATATCCCTAGGCCCCAATTTTTAACCAGATTTCTGGTTGTCCAGTCGCCCCGCCCAGGGCTCTACTCTGGAATCCCTCATTTGAGGGACACCTGAGGTTGAAAAAAAAAACAAAACAAATCAATATCACCAGAACAACGGACTTCTTCCATCCCACAGAATGACCCCAAACTCTTTGGACGGGTCCAAACCCCCAGAGAATAAGACTCGTCCATTTCCCATGAAGTCACCCAGAAAATTCACGACCATGAGTGACACGATATCCAGAGACAAAAACTTGAGCAAGAGCCTCACACTCGCCCTTTTTTCATATCACGAAGGGTTCTCCTCCTGGTCTGTAGATCACTCCTGCCATACCTATGACCCGAAACATAAGCCGAGTTTGTGTTTTCAGACAACTGTCCAAACAGCCCTGGCCTACACACCCTACTTGCTCAGGCCCCTGGAGCCAAACCTGACGACTGTGCTTGCCCTCTCCAAGGGAATTGTTTGTGCCCACTCCAATGGCCACAACCCTACTAATACGATAAACCTCCAAATTCCCTGAAGCCATCCCAATATTTGTATCTTCTCAGGACAAACAGGGGCAATCTGGGCCCATCTGAGCACCTACCTGCTCTCAGACCGGAAGACTGATATCCCCAGAGGTAAAAAGGAATGAACAGGCCCCTAGGCACCTATCGGATCCATTGCATTGGTTTCCAGGCATCTCTCTTCAGAGGCCTGGATTTCAAATACAGCATATGGCTGTTTCTTGACAAATCCATCAGAACAAATCTCATCTACACATGGGAAACTTGCACGATGGAGCTTTGTGAAAGCCTCTCTTTAGGAGAACCTTTCAGGGCCCCAGTGCCACCGCTTCATTCCAAGGTCTCCATAGACACAAAATCATATTAGGACACATCTACGGGAGAGTCCATCTGAACTCATTCTCCTCGGTTGCTCCGCCAGATCAAGCAGATCTAACCTGTCTTGTTGCTTGCAGACAATTGGAATGCGAGGTGTGCTACCCAGCCATCCATCCTTAGAACCCTGCTCAGAATCATTTTCCTGGAGCCAAGCAACAGGTCTCAATTGTGCTGCAGAAGAAATTTTGCAGTTGGGAGCTTCTCACAACTCCCATCGTGGGAAAATCCCCAAGGCCTCGTGATCCACCCCCCCCTTCAAGAAGGGGCCATCAGGGACGAATGTACAACCTGAGTGATCGTCTGATCCTCGCCCTGACTTCAGATGCACGAGATCTCGATTCAGGTCTGTAGATTGTGCCTGCCATATCCTCACCCAGAAACCCCCAATGAGGATCAACCTGCACGGCATTCGGCTGTACCCCAAATATATAGGCTGACCTGTGCACTAAAGCCCTTTATGGCACACCCTGTGCCTGGACCTCCAGGCCCCACCCACACAGCTGGCCGCACACTGAGCACATCGGATCCGTCATGGCCTTAGTTCGTCATCTCTTCTCAACCTCAGTTTTCAGGCCTACACACCCTACAGGCTTTGGCCCCTGGAGCCCAACATGACGACTGGGCTTGCCCTCTCCGAGGGAATTGTATGTGCCCATTCCAATGGCCACAACCCTACTAAGAGGATAAACCTCCAAAGTCGCTGAGGCCATCCCAATATTTGTGGCTTCCCAGGACAAACAGGGGCAATCTGGGCCCATCTGAGCACCTACCGCCTCAGACCCATAGACTGATGTCCCCAGAGTTAAAAAGAAACGAACAGGCCCATAGGCACCTATCGGATCTATTGCTTGGTTTTCAGGCATCTCTCCTTAGAGATCCTTAGAACCCTTAGAACCCTGCTCTTGCGTCGTTCCTTATGGGACATCCTTGAGCCATCCAACAGGTGTCGACTGTCTCACTGGAGTCCTTGTTCATGGACCACCTCACAACTCATATCATGGGAAGCTTCCAAGGTCACATGATGCCCCCAATCTTCATGAAGTCGGCTCAAGGAAAGAAACTCCAACCTGAGCCAACGGCTGATCTTCGCCTTGACTTCAGATGCACGAGATCTTGATTAAGCTCTTCAGAGTGCACCTGCTGTGCCCTCACCCCAAAACCTAAGCATAGCTAGTGTTCTCAGACTTCCGTCCTCACTCTCCTGGACCACACGCCCTCCATTTTGGGATTTCCGATGACACAGTGCTGCACTCTGCCTGCCCTCTAGAAAAAAAACGTTGCCCTATGGGTCTACCCAGAAACCTCAAATGAGGATAAACGTGCATGCCACTCAACTGTACACCAATTATATAGTCTAGCCTGTGCACTAATGCCCTGTCTGACACAACCTGAGGCCTGAATTCCCAACCGACACCCAGAGAGCTTGCCGTACACTGAGAACATCTGAACCGCCATGGCTTTAGGTTGCCATCTCTTTCCAACCTGGTTTTCAGGCTACAGAAACCTAGACCTTATCTCTACTCATTTCCCATGGGTGAACGTGATGCAGAAATCATAACTCCTCCTTCCCTCTCGCCAGAATCTTGTGTTTGGCATCTTATCCAAAGTTCAGTGTAGGACCCCTGTAGGGCCTACAGGAGTAGTAGTAGGGTCCCTGAGGGTAGTGTAGGGTCCCTGAGGCCCTGCCCATGCTTAAGAGCTGCGGTGGGCACAAACACACATTGGGACCCTCAGTTTGAGCCCTGTCCTCAAGTAAAGCCCCTCAGTGGCTGGACCATGAGCCCGCATATGGGGACTGCCATGCCCCAAGTCACCCAATCTTAACCAGAGGTAGAGACATCTAGTCACCCCTACTCAGGGCTCTGCTCTGGAATCCCTCTTTGGTGGGACATTTGAGGTAAGTAAACACAGAAAGGATTCCTCCCACCCACAGAATGACCGCAATCATTTGGAATCAGGCCATCCCCAGAGAGAAAGACTCCTCCATGGCCCATGAGGCCAGCCTGACACTCCACAGCCACTATTGACACAAAATCCAGAGACATAAGCCTCACCCTTAGGTCATAGCCCAAAAAATTCTCCTCATAATCTGTAGATCGGGCCTGCCATACCTACGTCCCCAAACCGTGTTTTCAGACTTCTATCCTGACATCCCTGTCCCACACACCCTCCAGGCTGAGGCCCCTGGAGACACACCTCAGGACTGTGCCTGCCCTCTCCAAGGAAATTCTTTCCATTCCATTGGCCACAACCCTACAGATTAGGAGAAACCTCCAAAGTCCCAGAGGCCATTCCAATAGTGTAGGCCGCCCAGTACAAAGAGGGGTGATCTGTCACAAGCTGAGCAACGACCTCAACTCACCCGTAGACAGATATCCCAAGAGAAAGGTATTAAACTGGACAGGCCACTAGAACGTAATTGGTTCCATTGCTTTTTTTTCTAAGCATCTCTCCTCTGAGGCCTGTTTTCCAATACCAGCATATGGGGGATTCCAGAGATACCAATCAGAACAAATCTTGTCTCCACATGGGAAACTTATCCTTTGGAGCTCTGTAAAAACCTCCAGTTAGGAGAAACCTTCAGGTAACCGGAGCCACCGCCCTATTCCAAGGTCTCCATGGAAACAAACCCGCATTATGACCATTCGGCAGGAGAGTATATTTCAACTCAGCCCCGTTGATTACTACCCCAGAGCCAGAATATCAAACCTGCCTTGTCACTAGGAGACAACTTGAATGAAAAGCAGACTCTCTAGGCATCCATCTTTGGAATCCTGCTCTGGCGCCGTTCCATATGGGATGTCCTGGGAGCCTTCCAACAGGTCTTGACTGTCCTGCAGAAGGAATCCTTGCAGATTGGAGCATCTCACAACTCCTATCGTGGGAAAACCTACATGGCCTCATGAGATGCTCCCCTTTATAAAGGGGCCATCATGGACAGAAACTCCAACCTGAGCCAACTTCTGATCCATTGCTTTGGTTTCTATGTATCTCTCCTCAGAGGCCTGGTTTAAAATATCAGAATATAGGGGTTTCCTAAGGAAACAATCAGAACAGATCTCATCTCCACATGATAAAATTGCTCTTTGGAGCTGTGTCAATACCTCAGGTCAGGAGGATCCTTCAGGGCGCTGGCACCATGGCCCAATTCCAAGGTCTCCAAGGACACAAACTTACATTATGATCCATCCTAAGGAGAGTCCATTTCAAATCAGCCCCCTCGGCTGCTCACCCAGAGCCAGCAGATCAAACCTGCCTTGTCACTAGGAGACAGTTGCAATGTGAGGTGGGCTGCCCAGGCATCCATCCTTAGAACCCTGCTCTGGAGAATTTCTTTATGGGACGTCTTGAATCCAACCAACCTGTCTTGACTGTCTCGCAGAATGAATCCTTGCGGTTTGAAGCATCACACAATCCCACTGTGAGAAAACCTCCATTTCCTCATGATGCCCCACACCTTCATAAATGGGCCATCATGGACAGAAACTCCATCCTAAGCCAAAGTCTGATCCGCGCCCTGAATTCAGAAGAACGAGATCTCGATTCAGAACTTGAGAGTGTGCTTGCTGTGCCCTCGCCCCAAAACCTAAGCCTATCTTGTGTTCTCAGACTTCCGTCTTCACAATCTTGGCCACACCCCTCCAGTTTGGCAATTCTGGAGACACAATGCAGCACTCTGCCTGCCCTCCAGAAGAAAAATGTTGCCCTATAGGGCTAACCAGAAACGCCAAATGAGTAACAACCTGCATGCCACTCGACCATACCCCAATTATACCATCTAGCCTGTGCACTAAAGCCCTGTCTGACACAGCCTGAAGGCTGACCTCCAGTCCAACACCCAGACAGCTGGACGTACACTGAGCATATCAAACCCACAATGGCTTTCGGCCATCATCTCTACCCAACCTCAGTTTTCACCTTCAGAACCTAGACCTTATCTCCACTCACTGCTCAGGAGTGAACGTGATACAAGAATCAGAACTTCTCCTTCGCCATGGCAAGAAACCTTGTGGTTGTCATGTGGTCCAACGTTCATTGTAGGAGAAAGCAGCATGGACTATGAGGCCCCACCTATCCCTGAGGGCTACAATTTGCACAAACACACATTGTGACCCTCAGCGTGAGCCCTATCCTCATGTAAAGCCTCTTAGTGACTGGAACAACAGCCCACATATGGGGCTTGCCAAGCCTCTAGTCCCCCAATCTCAACCAGAGTTAGAGATGTCTAGTCACCCCTACTCAGGGCACTGCTCTGGAATCCCTCTTTGGTGGGACACCTGAGGTAAAAAAAAAAAAATACAGAAAGGACTCTTCCCATCCACAGAATGATCCCAACCACTTGGGATCAGGCCAAATCACCAGAGAAAGACATGTCCATGGCCCTTGAGGACACCCCGACATTCCACGGCCACCGTAGGCACAAAATCCAGAGACAAAAGCCTGAGCAAACGCCATATACTCGTCCTTTGTTCATAGCCCGGAAAATTCTCACGGTCTGTAGATCGAGACTTCATACATACATCCCCAAACCTATGCTGAGTTTGTGTTTTCAGACTTCTGTCCCCACAGTCCTGGCCCACACACCATCCAATCTGGGGCCCCTGGAGCCACACCTGAGGACTGTGGCTTCCTTCTCCAGGGGAATTCTGCCATTTCCATTGGCCACAACCCTATAGATTAGGAGAAACCTCCAAACTACCCGAGGCCATCCCAATAGTGTTGGCTGCCCAGGACAAACAGGGATGATCTTACACAAGTTAGGAAACTACCTCCACTCAGACCCAGACACAGAAATCCCCATAGAATAAGATTGAACTGAGCAGGCACTTAGGCCCTAATCAGATCCATTGCTTTTGTTTCCAGGCATCTCTCCTCAGAGGCCTGGTTACCAATACCAGCATATGGGGGATTACTGAGGCAATCATAGAAAAAATCTCGTCTCTACATAGGAAATGTACTCTTTGGAGCTCTATATAAAAACCTCTGTTTAGGAGAATCTTTCAGGGCCCCGGATCAAGCGCCCCATTCCAAGGTCTCCATGGACTTAAACCGACATTATGATCTATCCTCGGTAGAGTCCATGTCAACTCATCCCCCTTGGGTTTCTCCCCCAGGGCCTGCAGATCAAACCTGCCTTGTTGCTAGGAGACAACTAGAATGGGAGGCGGGCTGCCCAGGCATCCATCCTTAGAACCCTACTCTGGAGTCGTTCCATATGGGACATCCTAGAGCCATCCAACAGGTCTCAAGTGTCCCACAGAAGGAATCTTTGCAGTCTGGTGCATCTCACAACTCCCATTGTGGGAAAATCTTCATGGCCTTTTGAGACGCTCCACTTTATAAAGGGGCCATCATGGACAGAAAACTCCAACCTGAGCAAACGTCTGATATTCGCCCTGGCTTCAGGTGCATGAGATCTTGATTCAGCTCTGCAGAGTGTGCCTTCTGTGCCCCCACCCCCCAAAAACTAAGCCTAGCTTGTGTTCTCAGACTACCATCCTCACACCACTGGCCCAAAAGCCCTACAATTTCGCTATACTGGGGCCACAATGCAGCACTCTGCCTGCCCTCCAGAAGAAAAACGTTGCCTTATGGAGCTACCTAGAAACCCGAATGAGGATCAACTGAACGCCACTCGACTGCACCCCAAATATACAGTCTACCCTGTCTAATGCCCTGTCTGACACAGCATGAGCCCACACCTCCAGACCTACGCTCAACAGCTAGCCACACACTGAGCTCATTGTACCCATCAGGTCCTTAGGTCTTCATCTCTTCCCAACCTCGGTTTTCGGGTTTCAGAACCTAGACCTAAACTCCAATCACTGTCCAGGGGTGAACGTGATGCAGAAATCACAACTCTTCCTTCGCCATGGCCGGAAACCTTGTGGTTGGCATATTCTCCAACATTCAGTGTAGGAGAATCCAGCGTGGCCCATGAGGCCCTTCCCATGCTTGAGGGCCTTGTTGGGCACAAATAGGCATTGTGACCCTCAGCATGAGCCCTGTCCTCAAGGAAGACCTCTCACTGTCTGAATCAAGAGCCCACATATTGGACTTGCCATGCCCCTAGGCCCCCAAACTTAAACAGAGGTGGGGTTATCCAGTTGTCCCTACCAAGGACTCTGCTCTGGAATCCCTCTTTTATTGGCACACATGAGGTACATGAAATAAAATAAAAAAACAGAAAGGACACATCCCATCCCACAGAATGTACCCAAACTCTTAGGATTGGGTCAAATCCTCAGAGAAGGAAAGCCGTCCACAACCCATGAGGCCACGCCAGCATTCGACGCACATTGTGGATACAAATCCAGAGACAAAACCTGAGCAAGCACCTCAAACTCACCCTTTTTCATATCCCGAAGTGTTATCACGGTCTGTATATTGGGCGGCCATACCTATGTCCCCAATCCTAAGTGGAAGTTGTGTTTTCAGACTTCTGTCCCCACTGGCATGGCCCACACACCCTCAAGGCTGGGCCCCTAGAGCCAAACTCAGAACTGTGCCTGCCCTCTCCAGGGGATTTCTGCCCATTCCATTGGCCACAACCCTAAAGATTAGGAGAAACTCCAAAATCCCGAGCCCATTCCCAATATTATACGCTGCCCAGGACAAACAGGGGCGATCTGTCACAAGCCGAGCAACTACCTCCCCTCAGATCCATAGACACGTATCCCCAGGAAAGAGATTGAACCGGACAGGCACCTAGGCCCTAATCATATCCATTGCTTTTGTTTCCAGGCATCTCTCCTCAGAGGCCTGGTTTCCAATACCAGCATATGGGAGATTCCTTAGGCACTCATCAAAACAATTTGCTTCTCTACATAGGAAACGTACTCTTTAGAGCTCCATCAAAACCTCCGGTTATGAACATCCCTCAAGGCCCCGGATCAAGCACCCCATTCCAAGGTCTCCATGGACACAAATGCACATTATGACCCATCCTCAACTCACCCATTTCAACACACCCGCCTCGGTTACTCCCCTAGATCCAGCAGATCGAACTTGCCTTGGCGCTATGAGACACCTGGAATGGGAGGCAGGCTGCCCAGGCATCCATCCTTAGAACCCTGCTCTGGATAACTTCCTTATGGGATGTCCTGGAGCCATCCAGCAGGTCTCGACTGTCCCACGGAAGGAATCATTGCGGTTTGTAGCATCTCACAATTCCCATCGTGGGAAAACCTCCATGGCCTCGTGACATACTCCCCTTCATGAAGGGGCCATCATGGACAGAAACTCCAACCTGAGCCATCGTCTGATCCTAGCTCTGTCTTCAGGTACACGGGATCTCGAATCATCTCTGCAGACAGTTCCTGCCATCCGCTCACCCTGAAATCTAAGTCAGGCTTGTGTTCTCAGAATTTTTTCCTCACACTCCTGGCCCACAAGCCTTCCAGTTTGGGAATTCTGAAGCCACTATGTGGCACTGTGTCTTCCTTCCAGAAGAAAAACGTTGCCCTCTGGGGCTACCCAGTAACCACAAATGAGTACCAACCTGCACGAAACTCGACTGCACCCCAATGATACAGTCTAGCCTGGGCACTAATTCCCTGTCTGCCACAGCCTGAGCCTGCACCTCCCAACCCACACTCAACAGCTGGCCGAACACTGAGCACATCAGTCACACCATGGCCTTAGGTCTTCATCTCTTCCCAACCTCAGTTTTCAGGCTTCAGAACCTAGACCTTAAATCCAATCACAGTCCAGGAGTGAAAGTGTTGCAGAAATTAGAACTCCTTCTTCCCCATGGCCAGAAAACTTGTGGTTGCCATATTGTGCAACGTTCAGTGTAGGAGAAACCAGCATGGTACATTAGGCCACGCCCTGACTTGAGGGGCTCCTTGGTCACAAAAACACCTTGTGAAACTCAGTGTGAGCCCTTTGCTCAAGGAAGGCCTCTCAGTGTCTGGACCAAGAGCCCACATATGGGGCTTGCCATGTTCTTAGGTCCCAATGTTAACCAGAGTTCTGGTTGTCCAGTCGCCCCTCCCCAGGACTCTGCTGTGGAATCCCTCTTTTGGTGGTCCACCTGAGGTAAAAAAAAAAAAAAAAGAAAGGCCTCCTCCCTTCCCACAGAATGACCCCAAACTCTTGGGATTGGGTCAAATCCCCAGAAAGGGAGCCTCATCGATGGCCCATGAAGACACTCGGACATTCCATGGCAATCGGTGACACCTATCTAGAAAAAAATAAGCATGAGCAAGCACCTCACTTTCGCCCTTTGTTCATATCCCGAAGAGTTCTCCTCAAGGTCTATATATCGGGCCGGCCATACCTACAGACCCAAACATAAGTGGAGTTTGTGTTTTCACACTTTTGTCCAAATAGCCCTGGACCACACACGCTCCACACTTGGGTCCCTGGAGCCACACCTCAGGACTGTGCTTCCCTTTCAAGAGAATTCTTCCCATTCCATTGGCCACAACCTTGCAAATTAGGAAAAACCTCCAAAGTTACCGAGGCCATCCGAATAGTGTAGGCCGCCCAGGACAAACTGGTGTGATCACAAACCAGCTGAGCAACTACCTCCACTCAGACAAAAGATGTCCCCAGAGAAGAATATTGAACCGGACAGGCCCCTAGGCCCTAATCAGATCCATTGCTTTGGTTTCCAGGCATCTCTTCAGAGGCCTCATTTCCAATACCAGCAAATGGTGGTTTCCTGAGGCACCAATAAGAACAAATCTCGTCTCCCCATGGAAAACTTGCTCATTGGAGCTTTGTTATCACCTCTGGTTGGGAGAATCCTTCAGGGCCCTGGTGCCACTGCCCCATACCAAGGTCTCAATGGACTCAAACCAACATTAAGACCATCCTCAGGAAAGTCCATTTCAACTCATTTAAGACCATCCTCAGGAAAGTCCATTCCAACTCAGCCCCCTCTGATGCTACCCCAAGCCAGCAGATTAAACATTTCTTGTTGCTAGGAGACAATTGGAATTGAGGCTGTCTGCCCAGGCATCCATACTTAGAACCCTGTTCTGGAAAAATACCTTAGGAGACGTCCTGGAGCCATCCAACAAATCTTAATTGTCCCATTAAGGAATCCTTGCGGTTTGAAGAATCTCACAACTCTAATAGTGGGAAAACCCCCATGTCTCATAATGCCCCCCCCTTCATGAAGGGGCCAACATGGACAGAAACTCCAACCTGAGCCAAAGTCTGATCCTCGACCTGACTTCAGACTCATGAGATCTCAATTCAGCTCTTCAGAGTGTGCCTGCCATGTCCATTCCCCGAAACCTAAGCCTAGCTTGTGTTCTCAGACTTCCGTCCTCACTCTCCTGGCCCACAAGCCCTCCAGTTTGGGAATTCCGAAGCTGCATGCCCTCCAGAAGAAAATCTTTGCCCTATGCTGCTAATAAGAAACCCCAAATGATTATCTAATGCATGCCACTCGACTGTAAAGCAATTATACAGCCTACCCTGAATACTAATGCCCTGTCTGGCACAGCCTGAGACAAGACATCCCAAACGACACCTAGACAGCTGGCTCCAACCTGGACACAAGGGACCCGCTATGGCTGTAGTTCGTCATCTCTTCCCAACCTCGGTTTTCAGGCTTCAGAACCTAGACCTTATTTCCAATCACTTCCCAGGGGTGAACGTGATGCAGAAATTAGAATTCCTCCTTCCCCATGGCCAGAAACTTTGTGGTTGGCATGTTGTCCAACGTTCAATGTGGGAAAACCTGCATTGTCGGAAAGGCCCTGCCAGTGCTTGAGGGCCGCCTAGGGCACAGACATGCTTTGTGACTTGTAGCGTGAGTCCCGTATTAAAGTAACGCCTCTCAGTGGCTGGACCAAGATCCTGCATATGGGGCTTGTCATATCCATAGGCCCCCAGGCTTAACCAGAGAGCGAGTATTCCAGTTGTCAGTACCCACTGCTATGCTCCAGAATCCCTCTACTGGGTGGACACATGAAGCAGAAAACAGGACTCTTCCCTTCCCACAGAATGACCCCAAACTCTTGGGGGGCTGGACAAACTACCAGAGAGGGAGACTTCTACGACCCATGAGGCAACTCCTACATTAAACGGCCATTGTGGACAAAATATCCAGAGACAAAAGACTGAGCGACTGCCTCCCTCTCACCCTTCTTTCATATCCAGAGGAGCTCCCCTCACGGACTGTAGATCAGGCCTGCCATAACCTCGGCCCCAAACCTGAGCTGAGTTTGGGTTTTTGGATGTCTGTCTGCACAGCCGTGGCCCACACCGCCTCCAGGCTTGGGTCTCTGGAGCCACACCACAGAACTGTGCCTGCTCTCTCCTAAGAAACTACCCGTTCCATTGGCCACAACTCTACAAAATAGTAGAAACATCAAGGTCCCCAAGGACATCCCACTACCGCAAGCCGCCTTGGACAAACAGGGGCCTCATGACACGAGCTGAGCAACTACTACCTCCATGCAGACACACAGACTGATATCCACCGAGACAGAAGATTGAACCAGACAGGCCCCTAGGCCCTATTATGAACTCTTGCTTTGGTGTCCAGGTATCACTCCTCAGAGGCCTGGGTTCGAAGACCAGCATATGGGGCTATCCTGAGGCACCAGACAGAACACCTCTCATCTCCGCATGGAAAGCTTCCTTGTTGGAGTTGTGTCAAACCCTTCGGGTTGGAGAATCCTGCAGAGTCCCTTAGCTACTGCCACATTCCAAGGTCTCCATGGCCACCAACCCACATTATGACTCATCCTCAGGAAAGTCCATTTAAACTCAGCCTTCTGGGTAGCTCACCAAGAGCCCGCAGATTGAGCGTGCCTTGTCTCGACCAGGCAATGGGAAGGTGAGTTGGCGTTTCTCGGCATCCATGCTTAGGCCCCTGCTCTCGAGTCTTTCTGTATGGGGCATCCTGGAACCATCCAATAGTACTCGACTGTCCTGAAGAAGGAAACTTTGAAGTTTGGAGCAGCTCACAACTCCCAGCGTAGGGAAACCTCCCTGGCCTCATGATGCCCCCACCCCATTCAGGAAGGGGACGTCATGGACACAAACTCCAGCTTGAGGCAACATCTGGTACTAGCCCTGACCTCAGATGCAGGAGATCTCGATTCAGCCTCTGCACAGTGGGCCCAAACCTCGTGCTACCTTGTGTTTTCAGACTTCCTTCTTCACACTTCTGGCAAACATGTCCTCAAGACTTGGAATTATGGAAACATAATGCAGCCCTATGCTGGCCCTCCAGAAGAAAAACGTTGCTCTATGGGGATCTCCATAAACCCCAACTGAGGATCAACCTGCTCGGTTCTCGACCTCACCCCAATTGGATTGTTCGGGTTGTCCATTCATCCCTCCCCAGAGCTCTGCTTTGGAATCCCTCTTTTGGTGGGACACCTGAGGTAACAAAACTAATAGGACTCCTCCCATCCTTCAGATTGACCCCAAACAATTGGGATTGGACCAAATTCACAGAGAGGAAGTCTCGTCCATGGCCCATGAGGCCTCCCCGAGATTCCACAGCCATCATTGACAACAAATCCAGAGAGAAAAGTCTGAGCAAGCACCTCACACTCGCTCTTTTGTCGTATCCCAAAGAGTTCTCCTCACGGTCTGTAGATCGGGCCTGCCATACCTACTTCCCAAACCTAAGCCGAGTTTGTGTTTTCAGACTTCTGTCCCCACATTCCTGGCCCACAGACCCTCCAGGCTGGGGCCCCTGGAGCCACACATCAGGACTGTGCCTGTCCATACCACGGGAATTCTGCCCATTCCATTGTCCACAATAGTACAAATTAGGAAAAACCTCCAGTGTCCCCAAGGACATCCCAATAATATAGGCCGCCATGACAAACAAGGGTCATCTGAAACCAGCTGAGAATCTACCTCTACTCAGCGTAGATGGATGTCCCCAGAGAAGAATATTGAATCAGACAGGCCCCTAGGCCTGAATCAGATTCATTGCTTTCGGTTACAGGTATCTCTCCTCAGAGGCCTGGTTTCCAATATTAGCATATGGGGATTTCATGAGGCAGCAATCAGAACAAATCTCTTCTCCACATGGGAAAATTATCCTTTGAAGATGTCTCAAAACCTCCAGTTAGGAGAATCCTTCAGGGCCTGTGTGCCACTTCCCCATTACAAGGTCTCCATAGACACAAAAACACATGAGGACCCATCCACAGGAGAGTCCATTTCAACTGAGTGTATTCGGTTGCTCCGCGAGATCCAGCAGATCTGAATTGTCTTGTTGCTAGGAGACAATTGGAATATGAGGTGGCCTACCACGCCATCCATTCTTAAAACCCTGCTCGGAATCGTTGGCCTGGAGCTAACCAACAGGTCTCAATAGTCCTGCAGATGAATCTTTGCAGTTGGGAGCTTCTCAGAACTCGCAACGTGAGAGAACCCCCATGGCCACATGAGCCCCCCCCCCTTCATAAAGGGGCCATCAGGGACACAAGGTCCTACCTGAAATATCATCTGATCCTCACCCTGACTTCAGAAACACGAGATCTCGGTTCAGGTCTGTAGATTGTGCCTGCCATGTCCTCATCTAGAAACCTAAGCCTTGCTTGTGTCTTCAGACTTCTTTACACAGACTACTGGCTCACAAGCCCTCCCGTTTGGCAATCCAGAACTACAATGCATCACTCTACCTGCCCTGCAGAAGAAATACATTGCCATCTGGGGCTACCTAGAAACCCCAAATGAAGATCAACCTGCACGACACTTGGCTATACCCAAAATATATAGGATAACCTGGGCAATAAAACCTTTTCTGACACAGCCTGAGCCTGGACCTCATAGGCCCACCCAGACAGCTGGCTACAAACTGAGAACTTCAGACCCCCATGGCCTTAGGTCGTTATCCCTTCCCAACCTCCGTTTTCAGGCTTCAGAACCTAGACCTTATCTCCAATCACTGCCCAGGTTTGAAAATGATGTAGAAATCAGAACTCTTTCCCGATGGCAGGAAAACTTGCGGTTGGCTTGTTGTCCAACGTTCAGTGTAGTGGAAACCAGTGTGTCCCTTGAGGCCCCGCCATTGCTCGCGGTCCAGATAGGTAGCAAACCCACATTGTGATCCTCAGCCTTAGCCCAGTCTTCAGGTAAGGCCACTCAGTGGCTGGATGAAGAGACAGAATATTGGGCTTGCCATGCGCCTAGGCCCCAATTTTTAACCATAGTTCGTGTTGTCCCTTCACTCTTCCCAAGGGCTCTGCTTTGGAATTCCTCTTTTGGTTGGACACCTAATGTAACATCCCTGAAAGGAGTCCTCCCTCCAACAGATTGACGAAAAACAATTGGGATCGGGCCAAATCCACAGAGAGCAAGATTCGTCCATGGCCCATGAGGCCTCCTCGACATTCCACGGCCATCGCTGATACAAAATCCAGAGACAAAAGCCTAAGCAAGCGCCTCAGACTCGCACTATCTTCATATCCTGAAGATGTCTTCTCATGGTTTGTAGATTGGGCCTGCCATACCTACGTCCCCAAACATAAGCTGAGTTTGTGTTTTCAGACTTCTGTCCTCAAAGTCCTGGGCCACATACCCTCCAGGCTGGGAACCCTGGAGCCACACATTAGGACTGTGCGTACCCAATCCATGGGAATTCTGCCCATTCCATTGTCCAAAATCGTACAAATTAGGAGAACCCTCCAAAGTCCCTGAGGCCATCCCAATAGTATAGGTCGCCCGGGACAAAAAAGGGCAGTCTGACACCAGCTGAGCATCTAACTCCACTCATACCCTAGAAGGATGTCCCCAGAGAAGAAGATTGAACCAGACAGGACCCTAGGCCAAAATCGGATCCATTGCTTTGGTTTACAGGCATGTCTCCTCAAAACCCTGGATGCCAATACAACCATTGGGGTTTTCCTGAGGCAACCATCAGAACAAACCTCGTCTCCACAAGGAAACTTGTGCATGGGAGCTATGTCAATAGCTGAGGAGAATACTTCAGGGTCCCGGTGCCACCGCCCCATTCCAAGGCCCTCATGGACACAAACACACATTAGACCCATCCTCAGGAAAGTCCATTTCAACTCAGTCACCCCGGTTGCTCCCGCAGAGCCATCAGATCTAAACTGTCTTGTCGCTAGGAGACAATTGGAATGCGAGGCGGGCTTCCCAGGCATCCATCCTTGAACGTTGGTCTGGACTCTTTCATATGGGATGTCCTGGAGCTGTCCAACAGGTCTCAATTGTCCCACAGAAGGAATCCTTGGAGGGGGCATCCCACCACTCCCAACGTGGGAAAAACTCCACGGCCTCGAGATTAGGCTCCCTTTATGAAGGGGCCGTCATTAACAGAAAATCCAAGCTGAGCCAACGTCTGATCCTCGCTGTGACTTCAGATGCATGAGATATTGCTTTAGATCTTCAGGGAGTACATGCCGTGCCCTCGCCCTGAAACCCAAGCCTAGCTGTCCCTAGGACCCAATTTTAACCAGATTTCTGGCTGTCAAATCGCCCCTCCCCAGGGCTCTTCTCTGGAATCCCTCATTTGGTGGGACCCCTGAGTTTGAAAAACAAAACAAAACAAAACAAAACAACAACAACAAAAAACGGACTTCTTCCGTCCCAAGAATGACCCCAAACTCTTTGGATTTGGCCAAATCACCAGGGAGTAAGACTCGTCCATTTCCCATGAAGTCACCCGGAAATTTCATGACCATGAATGGCATGATATCCAGAGATAAATACTTGAGCAAGAGCCTCACACTCGCCTTTTTTTCATATCCCGAAGAGTTCTCCTCATGGTCTGTAGATCAGTCCTGCCATACCTATGACCCGAAACATAAGCCGAGTTTCTGTTTTCGGACAACTGTCCAAACAGCCCTGGCCTACACAGCCTACAGGCTTAGGCCCCTGGAGCCAAGCTGAGGACTGTACTTGCCCTCTCCAAGGGAATTCTGTGTGCCCATTCCAATGAACACAACGCTATTAATAGGATAAATCTCAAAAGTCCCTGAGGCCATTCCAATAGTGGTGGCTTCTCAGGACAAACAGGAGCAATCTGAGACCATCTGAGAACCTACCTGCACTCAGACTTGTAGATTTATATCCGCAGAGGTTAAAAGGAACGAACAGGCCCCTAGGCCCTAATCGGATCCATTGCTTTGGTTTCCAGGCATCTCTCCTCAGAGGCCTGGATTTCAATAACAGCATATGGCTGTTTCTTGACTCACCCACCAGAACAAATCTCATCTACACATGGGAAACTTGCACGTGGGAGTGATGTCAAAGCCTCTGTTTAGGAGAACCCTTCATGGCCCCAGTGCCACCACGTCATTCCAAAGTATCCATAGACACAAAAACACATTAGGACCCATCCACAGGAGAGTCTATTTCAACTCAGCGTATTCGGTTGCTCCGCGATCTCCAGCAGATATAACTTGTCTTGTTGCTAGGAGACAATTGGAATGCGATGTGGACTACCCAGCCATCCATCCTTAAACCTGCTCGGAACCGTTAGCCTGGAGCCAACCATCAGATCTCAATTGTCTTGCAGAAGAATCTTTGAAGTTGGGAGCTTCTCACAACTCCCATCGTGAGAAAACACCCATGGCCTCGTGATCCCCCCCACATTCATGAAGTGGCCCTTAGAGACATAAGGTCCAACCTGAGCGATCGTCTGATCCTCACCATGACTTCAGATGAACGAGATCTCGGTTCAGATCTGTAGATTGTGCCTGCCATGTCCTCACCCAGAAACCTAAGCCTAGCTTGTGTCCTCAGACTTCCATCCTCAGACTAATGGCCCACAAGCCCTCCAGTTTGGCAATCCAGAATTATAATGCAGCACTCTGCCTGCCCTCCAAAAGAAAATAATTCCCTTCTGGGGCTACCCAGAAACCCCAAATGAAGTTCAACCTGCACGCCACTTGGGTGTACCCAAAATATATAGGCTGACCTGGGCAATAATGCCCTTTCTGACAGAGCCTTAGCCTGGACCTCCTGGCCCCACCCATACAGCTGGCCACTCAATGAGCACATCGGACCAGCCATTGCCTTAGGTCGTTATCTCTTCCCAGCCTCGGTTTTCAGGATTTAGAACCTAGGCCTTATCTCCAATCACTGTCCATGTTTGAAAATGATGCAGAAATCAGAACTCTTTCCCGATGGCAAGAAACCTTGTGGTAGGCTTGTTGTATAATGTTCAATGTAGTGGATACCAGTGTGTCCAATGAGGCTCCGCCATTGCTCGCGGGCCACATAGGTGGCAAACACACATTGTGACCCTCAGCCTTAGCCCAGTCCTCTGGTAAGGCCTCTCAGTGGCTGGATGAAAAGACAGCATATTAGGCTTGCCATGCCCCTAGGCCCCGAATTTAACAATAGTTTGGGTTGTCCCTTCACTCTTCCCCAAGGCTCTGCTTTGGAACTCCTCTTTTGGTGGGACACCTGAGGTAACAACCCTGAAAGGAGTACTCCATCCAACAGATTGACGAAAAACAATTGGGATTGGGCCAAATCCACAGAGAGCAAGATTCGTCCATGGCCCATGAGGCCTCCTCGACATTCCACGGCCATCGCTGAAATAAAATCCAGAGACAAAAGCCTGAGCAAACGCCTCAGACTCGCACTATCTTCATATCCTGAAGATGTGTAATCACGGTTTGTAGATCAGGCCTGCCATACCTACGTCCCCAAACATAAGCTGAGTTTGTGTTTTCAGACTTCTGTCCTCAAAGTCCTGGGCCACACACCATCCAGGCTGGGGACCCTGGAGCCACACAATAAGACTGTGCCTACCCAATCCATGGGAATTCTGCCCATTCCATTGTCCAAAATCGTACAAATTAGGAAGACCCTCCAAAGTCCCTGAGGCCATCCCAATAGTATAGGTCGCCCAGGACAAACAAGGTCAGTCTGTCACCAGCTGAGCATCTACCTCCACTCAACCCTAGATGGATGTCCCCAGAGAAGAAGATTGAACCAGACAGGACCCTAGGCCAAAATCGGATCCATTGCTTTGGTTTACAGGCATGTCTCCTCGAAACCCTTGATTCCAATACAAGCATTGGGGTTTTCCTGAGGCACCCATCAGAACAAACCTCGTCTCCAAAAGGAAACTTGTGCATGGGAGCTATGTCAAAAGCTTAGGAGAATACTTCAGGGTCCTGGTGCCACCGCCCCATTCCAAGGCCCTCATGGACACAAACACACATTAGACACATCCTCAGGAAAGTCCATTTCAACTCAGCCACCCCGGTTGCTCCCACAGAGCCATCAGGTCTAAACTGTCTTGTCGCAAGGAGACAATTGGAATGCGAGGCGGGCTTCCAAGGCATCCATCCACGAACGTTGGTCTGGACTCATCCATATGGGATGTCCTTGAACTGGCCAACAGGTCTCAATTGTCCCGCAGAAGGAATCCTAGGAGGGGGCCTTCAACCACTCCAAACGTGGGATAACCTGCACGGCCTCGAGATTCGGTTCCCTTCATGAAGGGGCCGTCATGAACAGAAAATCCAAGCTGAGCCAACGTCTTATCCTCGCTCTGACTTCAGATGCATGAGATATTGCTTCAGATCTTCAGGAGGTACATGCCGTGCCCTCGCCCTGAATCCCAAGTCTAGCTGGTGTTCTCAGACTTCCGTCCTCACACTCCTGGCTCCAAAGCCCACACGTTTGGCAATTCCGGACCATCATTGCAGCACTCTGCCTGCCCTCAAGAAACAAAATATTGCCCTATGAGCTGCCCGGGCACATTAAATGAGAATAAACCTACACGGCACTCGAATGTACCCAATTATATAGTCTAACCTGGGCAGTAATGCACTGTCTGACACACCCTGAGCCGGGACCTCCTGAGCAACACCCAGACAGCTGACTGCACACTGAGCCCAAAAGACCCACCGTGGCCTTAGGTCATCATCTCTTCCCTACCTCAGTTTTCAGGCTTCAGAACCTAGACCTTATCTACAATCACTGCCCAGGGGTGAGTGTGATGCAGAAATAAGAACTCTTCCTTACCCATGGCAATAAACCTTATGGTTGGCATGTTGTCCAACGTTCAGTGTATGGGAAACCAGGATTCACCCTGAGGCCCCGCCCATTCTTGATTGCGACGAGGGCATAAACACGCATTGTGACCCTCACCGTGAGTCCTGTCCTCTAGTACGTCCTGTCAGTGGATAGACCATTAGATGCCATAATGGCTTGACATGTCCCTAGGCCCAAAATGTAAACCAGATTTCTGGTTGTCCAATTGCCCCTCCCCAGGGCTCTACTCTGGAATCCCTCATTTGGTGGGACAACTGAGTTTGAAAAACAAAACAAAACAACAACAACAAAAAAAAAAAAAAACGGACTTCTTCCATCCCACAGAATGACCCCAAACTCTTTGGACGGAGCCAAACCCCCAGAGTGTAGGTCTCGTCCATTTCCCATGAAGTCACCCGGATATTTCATGACCATGAATGGCACGATATCCAGAGATAAAAACTTGAGCAAGAGCCTCACACTCGCCCTTTTTTTCATATCCCGATGAGTTCTCCTCATGGTCTGTAGATCAGTCCTGCCATAGCTATGACCCGAAACATAATCCGAGTTTGTGTTTTAAGACAACTGTCCAAACAGCCCAGGCCTACACAATCAACAGGCTCAGTTCCCTGGAGCCAACCTGAGGACTGTACTTGGCCTCTCCAAGGGAATTCTGTGTGCCCATTCCAATGGCCAAAACCCTACTAATAGGATAAACCTCCAAAGTCCCTGAGGCCATCCCAATAGTGGTGGCTTCCCAGGATAAACAGGAGCAATCTGAGCCCATCTGAGAACCTACCTGCACTCAGACTCGTAGACTGATATCCCCAGAGCTAAAAAGGAACGAACAGGCCCCTAGGCCCTAAACGGATCCATTACTTTGGTTTCCAGGCATATTCCTCAGAGGCCTGGATTTCAGTACCAGCATATGGCTGTTTCTTGACTCACTCATCAGAACAAAACTCATCTACACATGGGAAACTTGCACGTGGGAGGTGTATCAAAGCCTCTCTTTAGGAGAACCCTTCAGGGCCCCAGTGCAACCACTTCATTCCAAGATCTCCATAGACACAAAATCATATTAGGACACATGAACGGGAGAGTGCAATTCAACTCAGCATATTCGGTTGCTCTGCGAGATCCAGCAGATTTAACTTGTTTTGTTGCTGGGAGACAATTGGAATGCGAGGTGGTCTACCCGCCATCCATCCTTAGAACCCTGCTCAGAATCATTGGCCTGGAGCCAACCAACAGGTCTCAATTTTCCTGCAGAAGAATCTTTGCAATTGGGAGCTTCTCACAACTCCCATCGTGAGAAACCCCCATGGCCTCGTGATACTCCCCCCATCATGAAGGGGCCATCAGGGACCTAACGTCCAACCTGAGAAATAGTCTGATCCTCAACCTGACTCAGATGCACGAGATCTCGATTCAGGTCTGTATATTGTGCCTGCCATGTCCTCACCCAGAAACCTAAGCCTAGCTTGTGTCCTCAGACTTCTGTACACAGACTACTGGCTCACAAGCCCTCCAGTTTGGCAATCCAGAACTACAATGCAGCACTCTACCTGCCCTGCAGAAGAAATACATTGCCCTCTGGGGACACCCAGAAACCCCAAATGAAGATCAATCTGCATGCCTCTTGGCTGTACCCAAAATATATAAGCTGACCTGGGCAATAATGCCCTTTCTGACAGAGCCTGAGCCTGGACCTCCTGGGCCCACCCAGACAGCTTGCCGCTCACTGAGCACATAGGACCAGCCATTGCCTTAGGTCGTTATCTCTTCCGAACCTCGGTTTTCAGGTTTCAGATCCTAGACCTTATCTCCAATCACTGCCCATGTTTGAAAATGATGCAGAAATCAGAACTCCTTCCCAATGGCAAGAACCTTGTGGTTGGCTTGTTGTCCAACGTTCAGTGTAGTGGAATCCTGTTTGTCCGATGAGGCCCCGCCATTGCTCGCGGGCCACATAGGTGGCAAACTCACATTGTGACCCACTGCCTTAGCCCAGTCCTCAGGTAAGGCCTCTCAGTGGCTGGATGGAGAGACAGCATATTGGGCTTGCCATGCCCATAGGGCCCAATTTTTAACCATAGTTCGTGTTGTCCCTTCACTCTTCCCCAGGGCTCTGCTTTGGAATTCCTCTTTTGTTGGGACACCTGATGTAACAACCCTGAAAGGAGTCCTCCATCCAACAGATTGACAAAAAATAATTGGGATCGGCCCAAATCCACAGAGAGGAAGATTCGCCCATGGCCCATGAGGCCTCCTAGACATTCCACGGCATTCGCTGAAACAAAATCCAGAGACAAAAGTCTTAGCAAGCGCCTCAGACTCACATTTTCTACATATCCTGAAGATGTCTTCTCATGGTTTGTAGATCGGGCCTGCCATACCTTCGTCCCCAAACATAAGCTGAGTTTGTGTTTTCAGACTTCTGTCCTCAAAGTCCTGGGCCGCATACCATCCAGGCTGGGGACCCTGGAGCCACACATTAGGACTGTGCCTACCCAATCCATGGGAATTCTGCCCATTCCATTGTCCAAAATCGTACAAATTAGGAGAACCCTCCAAAGTCTCTGAGGCCATCCCAATAGTATAGGTCCCCCGGGACAAACAAGATCAGTCTGACACCAGCTGAGCATCTACCTCCACTCATACCCTAGATGGATGTCCCCAGAGAAGAAGATTGAACCAGACAGGACCCTAGGCCAAAATCGGATCCATTGCTTTGGTTTACAGGCATGTCTCCTCAAAACACTAGTTTTCAATACCAGTATTGGGGTTTTCCTGAGGCACCCATCAGAACAAACCTCGTCTCCACAAGGAAACGTGTGCATGGGAGCTATGTGAAAAGCTGAGAATACTTCAGTGTCCCGGTGCCACCGCCCCATTTAAAGGCCCTCATGGACCCAAACACTCATTAGACCCATCCTCAGGAAAGTCCATTTCAACTCAGCCACCCCGGTTGCACCCGCAGAGCCATCAGATCTAAACTCTCTTGTCGCTAGGAGACAATTGCAATGCGAGGCGGGCTTCCCAGGCATCCATCCTCGAACGTTGGTCTGGACTCATCCATATGGGATGTCCTGGACTGTCCAACAGGTCTCAATTGTCCCGCAGAAGGAATCCTTGGAGGGGGCATCCCACCACTCCCAACGTGGGAAAACCTCCATGCTCTCTAGAATCCGCTCCCTTCATGAAGGGGCCGTCATGAACAGAAAATCGAAGCTGAGCCAACGTCTGATACTCACTCTGAATTCAGGAGCATGAGATATTGCTTCAGATATTCAGGGGGTACAAGCCGTGCCCTCGCCCTGAAACCCAAGTCTAGCTTGTGTACTCAGACTTCCATCCTCACACTCCTGGCCCCGAAGCCCACAAGTTTGGCAATTCCGGACCATCATTGCAGCACTCTGCCTGCCCTCTAGAAAAAATATATTGCCTAATGAGCTGTCCGGGCACATTAAATGAGAATAAACCTACACGGTACTCGAAAGTACCCAAATTATATAGTCTAACCTGGGAAGTAATGCACTGTCTGACACAACCTGAGCCGGGAACTCCTGAGCAACACCCAGACAGCTGACCGCACACTGAGGACATGGACCCGCCATGGCCTTGGGTCATCATCTCTGCCCTACCGCAGTTTTCAGGCTTCTGAACCTAGAGCTTATCTCCAATCACTGCCCAGGGGTGACTGTGATGCAGAAATCAGTACTCCTGCTTACACATGGCAAGAAACCTTGTGGTTGGCATGTTGTCCTACGTTCAGTGTAGGAGAAACCAGTATTCACCCTGAGGTCACGCCCATTCTTGAGTGCAACGAGGGCATAAACACGCATTGTGACCCTCAGCGTGATTGCTGACCTCTAGTAAATCCTCTCACTGGCTGGACCATTACATGTCATAATGGGCTTGTCATGTCCCTAGATCCAATTTTTAACCAGATTTCTGGTTGTCCAGTCACAACTCCCCAGGGCTCTCTCTGGAATCCCTCATTTGGTGGGACACCTGAGGTTGAAAAACAAACAGAAAAAATCAACCACAACAGAACAACGGACTTCTTCCATCCCACAGAATGAACCCAAACTCTTTGGACGGGGCCAAACACCCAGAGAGTAAGACTCGTCCATTTCCCATGAAGTCACCCGGAAATTTCACGACCATCAGTGACACGATATCCAGAGACAAAAACGTGAGCAAGAGCCTCACACTCGCCCTTTTTTCATATCCCGAAGAGTTCTCCTCATGGTCTGTAGATCAGTCCTGCCATACCTATGACCCGAAACATAAGCCGAGTTTGTGTTTTCAGACAACTGTCCAAACAGCCCTGGCCTACACACACTACAGGCTCAGGCCCCTGGAGCCAAACTTAACGACTGTGCTTGCCCTCTCCAAGGGAATTGTATGTGCCCATTCCAATGGCCGCAACCCTACTAATAGGATAAACCTCCAAAGTCCCTGAGGCCATCCCAATATTTGTGGCTTCCCATGACAATCAGGGGCAATCTGGGCCCATCTGAGCACCTACCTGAACTCAGAACCGTAGACTGATGTCCCCAGAGATAAAAGGGAACAAACAGGCTCCTAGGGAACTATCGGATCCATTGGTTTGGCTTCCAGGCATCTCTCCTCAGAGGCCTGGATTTCAATAACAGCATATGCCTGTTTCTTGACTCACCCATCAGAACAAATCTCATCTACACATGGGAAACTTGCACGATGGAGCTGTGTGAAAGCCTCTCTTTATGAGAAGCCTTCAGGGCCCCAGTGCCACCGCTTCATTACATGAGGCCCCGTCCATGCTTGCGGGCCACATTGGTCACAAACACACATTGTGTCCCTCAGCCTGAGCCCAGTACTCAGATAAGGACTACAGTGGCTGGATGGAGAAACAGCATATTGGGCTTGCCATGCCCCTAGGCCCCATTTTTTAACCATATTTTCGGGTTGTCCTTTCACTCTTCCCCAGGGCTCTGCTTTGGAATTGCTCTTTTGGTGGGACACCTAAGGTAACAAACCTGAAAGGAGTACGCCCATCCTACAGATTGACTAAAAACAATTGGAATCGGGCCCAATCCACAGAAAAAAAGATTCGTCCATGACACTTGAGGCCTCCCCAACATTCCACGTCCTTCTCTGATACAAAATCCAGAGACAAAAGCCTGAGCACACGCCTCAGACTCGCTCATTCTTCATATCCTGAAAAGTTCCTCAGATAAGAAGCTAAACGACACTCGGATGCACCCAGTCAGAACAGCATATGGCTGTTTCTTGACTCACCCATCAGAACAAATCTCATCTACACATGGGAAACTTGCATGATGGAGCTGTGTGAAAGCCGCTCTTTAGGAGAACCCTTCAGGGCCCAAGTGCCACCGCTTCATTCCAAGGTCTCCATAGACACAAAATCATATTAGGACACATCCACGGGAGAGTACATTTCAACTCAGCCTCCTCGGTTGCTCCCCCAGATCCAGCAGATCTAACCTGTCTTGTTGCGTGGAGAAAATTGGAATGCGTGGTGGGCTACCCAGCCATCCATCCTTAGAACCCTGCTCAGAAACGTTGTCCTGGAGCCAACCAACAGGTCTCAATTGTCCTACAGTAGAATCTTTGCATTTGGGAACTTCTCACAACTCCCATCGTGGGAAAACCCCCATGGCCTCGTGATCCACCCTCCCTTCAAGAAGGGGCCATCAGGGACAGAATGTCCAACCTGAGCGATTGTCTGATCCTCGCCCTGACTTCAGATGCACGAGATATCGATTCAGGCCTGTAGATTGTGCCTGCCATACCCTCACCCAGAATCCAAGGCCTAGCTTGGGTTCTCAGACATCCGTCCTCAGACTCCTGGCCCACAGTCCCTCCAGTTTGGCAATCCAAACTACAATGCAGCACTCTGCCTGCCCTCCAGAAGAAAAACATTGCCCTCTGGGGCTACCCAGAAACCCCAAATGAGGATCAACCTGCACGCCATTCAGCTGTACCCCAAATATATAGGCTGACCTGGGCACTAATGTCGTTTCTGACACAGCTGAGCCTAGACCTCCTGGTCCCACCCAGACAGCTGGCCGCAAACTGAGCACATCGGACCCACCATGGCCTTAGGACGTCATCTCATCTCAACCTCGGTTTTCAGGCTTCAGAACCTAGACCTTATCTCCAATCACGGCCCGGGTTTAAAATGATGCAGAAATCAGAACTCTTTCTCCATGGCAAGAAACCTTGTGGTTGGCATGTTGTCCAAGTTTCAGTGTAGTTGAAACCAGTCTGGCCCATCTGGCCCCGCCCATGCTTGCGGGCCACATTGGTCACAAACACACATTGTGACCCTCAGCCTATGCCAAGTCCTCGGGCAAGGCCTCTCAGTGGCTGGATGGAGAGACAGCATATTGGGCTTGCCATTCCCCTAGGCCCCAATTTTTAACCATAGTTCGGGTTGTCCCTTCACTCTTCCCCAGGGCTCTGCTTTGGAATTCATCCTTTGGTGGGACACCTGAGTTAACAAACCTGAGGAGTCGTCCCATCCCACAGATTGACGAAAAACAATTGGGATGGGGCCAAATCCACAGAGATTAAGATGTGTCCATGGCCCATGAGGCCTCCCCAACATTCCACGGCCATCGCTGATACAAAATCCACAGACAAATCCTGAGCATGTGCCTCAGACTCGCTCATTCTTCATATCCTGAAAAGTTCTTCAGATAAGAACCTACACGACACTCGAATGCACCCAAAATGTATAGTCTAACCTGGGCACTAATGCACTGTCGGACAACCTGAGCCCGGACCTCGTGACCAAAACACAGACAGCTGACCGCACACTGAGCACATCAGAACCGCCATGGCCTTAGGTCATCATCTCTTCCCTACCTCACTTTTCAGCCTTCAGAACCTAGACCTTATCTCCAATCACTGCCCAGGGGTGACGGTGATGCAGAAATCAGAACTCTTCCTTACCCATGGCAAGAAACCTTGTGGTTGGCATGTTGTCCAACGTTCAGTGTAGGAGAAACCAGCATTCACCCTGAGGCCCCGCCCATCCTTGAGTGCGACGAGGGCATAAACACGCATTGTGACCCTCACCGTGAGTCCTGTCCTCTAGTACGTCCTCAGTGGCTGGACCATTAGATGTCATAATGGGCATGACATGTCCCTAGGCCCCAATTTTTAACCAGATTTCTGGTTGTCCAGTCGCCCCTCCCCAGGGCTCTACTCTGGAATCCCTCATTTGGTGGGACACCTGAGGTTGAAAAACAAAACAAAACAAATCAACAACAACAGAACAACGGACTTCTTCCATCCCACAGAATGACCCCAAACTCTTTGGATGTGGCCAAACCCCCGGAGAGTAAGACTCGTCCATTTCCCATGAAGTCACCCGGAAATTTCACGACCATGTGTGACACGATATCCAGAGACAAAAACTTGAGCAAGAGCCTCACACTTGCCCTTTTTTCATATCCCGAAGAGTTCTCCTCATAGTCTGTTGTTCAGTCCTGCCATACCTATGACCCGAAACATAAGCTGAGTTTGTGTTTTCAGACAACTGTCCAAACAGCCCTGGCATACACACCCTACATGCTCAGGCGCCTGGAGCCAAACCTGAGGACTGTGCTTGCCCTCTCCAATGGAATTGTATGTGCCCATTCCAATGGCCGCAACCCTACTAATAGGATAAACCTCCAAAATCCCTGAGGCCATCCCAATAGTGGTGGCTTCCCAGGACAAACAGGGGCAATCTGCCCCATCTGAGAACCTACCGGCACTCACACCCGTAGAATGATGTCCCCAGAGGTAAAAAGGAACGAACAGGCCACTAGTCACCTGACGGATCCATTGCTTTGGTTTCCAGGCATCTCTCCTCAGAGGCCTGGATTTCAATAACAGCATATGGCTGTTTCTTGACTCACCCATCAGAACAAATCTCATCAACACATGGGAAACTTGCTCAATGGAGCTGTGTGAAAGCCTCTCTTTAGGAGAACCCTTCAGGGCCCCAGTGCCACCGCTTCATTCCAAGGTCTCCATAGACACAAAATCATATTAGGACATATCCACGGGAGAGTCCATTTCAATTCAGCCTCCTCGGTTGCTCCCCCTTATCCAGCAGATCTAACCTGTCTTGTTGCTTGGAGACAATTGGAATGCGAGGTGGCCTACCCAGCCATCCATCCTTAGAACCCTGCTCGGAATTGTTGTCCTGGAGCCAACCAACAGGTCTCAATTGCCCTGCAGAAGAATCTTTGCAGTTGGGATCTTCTCACAACTCCCATCGTGGGAAAACCCCCATGGCCTCGTGATCCACCCTCCCTTCAAGAAGGGGCCATCAGGGACAGAATGTCCAACCTGAGCGATCATCTGATCCTCGCCCTGACTTCAGATGCACGAGACCTCGATTCAGGTCTGTAGATTGTGCCTGCCATATCCTGACCCAGAAACCTAGGCCTAGCTTGGGTTCTCAGATTTCCGTCCTCAGACTGCTGCCCCACAAGCCCTCCAGTTTGGCAATCCAGAACTACATGCAGCACTCTGCCTGCCCCCTAGAAGAAAAACATTGCCCTCTGGTGCTAACCAGAAACCACAAAAGAGGATCAACCTGCACGCCATTTTGCTGTACCCCAAATATAAGGGCTGTCCAGGGCACTAATGCCCTTTCTGACACAGCCTGAGCCTGGAACTCCTGGCCCCACCCAGACAGCTGGCTACACACTGAGCACATCGGACCCGCCATGGCCTTAGGTCGTCATCTCTTCTCAACCTCGGTTTTCAGGCTTCAGAACCAAGACCTTATCTCCAATCACGGCCCGGGTTTGAAAATGATGCAGAAATCAGAACTCTTTCCCCATGGCAAGAAACCTTGTGGTTGGCATGTTGTCCAAGGTTCAGTGTAGTTGAAACCAGTGTGGCCCATGAGGCCCCGCCTATGCTTGCGGGCCACATTGGTCACCAACACACATTGTGACCCTCAGCCTAAGCCCAGTCCTCAGGTAAGGCCTCTCAGTGGCTGGATGGAGAGACAGCATATTGGGCTTGCAATTCCCCTAGGCCCCAATTTTTAACCGTAGTTCGGGTTGTCCCTTCACTCTTCCCCAGGGCTCTTCTTTGGAATTCCTCTTTTGGTGGGACACCTGAGGTAACAAACCTGAAAGGAGTCCTCCCATCCCACAGATTGACGAAAAACAATTGTGATCGGGCCAAATCCACAGAGATCAAGATGCATCCATGGCCCATGAGGCCTCCCCAACATTCCACGGCCATCGCTGCTACAAAATCCAGAGACAAAAGCCTGAGCACGCGCCTCAGACTCACTCATTCTTCATATCCTGAAGAGTTCTTCAGATAAGAACCTACACGGCACTCGAAGGCACCCAAAATATATAGTCTAACCTGGGCACTAATGCACTGTCTGACGACCTGAGCCTGACCCCGTGACCAACACACAGACAGCTGACCGCACACTGAGCACATCAGACCCGCCATGGCCTTAGGTCATCATCTCTTCCCTTCAGAACCTAGACCTTATTTCCAGTCACTGCACAGGGGTGACTGTGATGCAGAAATCAAAACTCTTCCATACCCATGGCAAGAAACCTTGTGGTTGGCATGTAGTCCAAAGTTCAGTGTAGGAGAAACCAGCATTCACCCTGAGGCCCCGCCCATTCTTGAGTGCGACGAGGGCATAAACACGCATTGTGACCCTCAGCGTGAGTCGTGTCCTCTAGTACGTCCTCTCAGTGGCTGGACCATTAGATGTCATAATGGGCTTGACATGTCCCTAGGCCCCAATTTTTAACCAGATTTCTGGTTTTCCAGTCGCCCCAACACAGGGCTCTACTCTGGAATCCCTCATTTGGTTTGACACCTGAGTTTGAAAATCAAGAGAAAACCAATCATCAACAACAGAACAACGGACTTCTTCCATCCGAAAGAATGACCGAAACTCTTTGGAGGAGGCCAAACCCCCAGGGAGTAAGACACGTCCATTTCCCATGAAGTCACCCGGAAATTTCACGACCATGACTGACACGATATCCAGAAAGAAAAACTTGAGCAAGAGCCTCACACTCGCCCTTTTTTCATATCCCGAAATGTTCCCCTCATGGTCTGTAGATCAGTCCTGCCATACCTATGACCCGAAACATCAGCCGTGTTTGTGTGTTCAGACAACTGTCCAAAGAGCCCTGGCCTACACACCCTACAGGCTCTGGCCCCTGGAGCCAAACCTGACGACTGTGCTTCCCCTCTCCAAGGGAATTGTATGTTCCCATTCACATGGCCACAACCCTACTAATAGGATAAGCCTCCAAAATCCCTGAGGCCATCCCAATATTTGTGGCTTCTAAGGACAAACAAGGGCAATCTGGGCCCATCTGAGCAACTACTGTCACTCAGAGCCGAAGACTGATGTGCCCAGAGGTAAAAAGGAACGAACAGGCCCCTAGGCAACTATCGGATCCATTGCTTTGGTTTCAAGGCATCTCTCCTCAGAGGCCTGGATTTCAATAACAGCATATGGCTGTTTCTTGACTCACCCATCAGAACAAATCTCATCTACACATGGGCAACTTGCACGATGGAGCTGCGTGAAAGACTTCTTTAGGAGAACACTTCAGGGCCCCATTGCCACTGCTTCATTCCAAGGTCTCAATAGACACAAAATCATATTAGGACACATCCACGGGAGAGTCCATTTAAACTCAGCCTCCTCCCTTGCTCCCCCAGATCCAGCAGATCTAACCTGTCTTGTTGCTTGGAGACATTGAATGCGAGGTGGGCTACCCAGCCATTCATCCTTAGAACCCTGCACAGAATCCTTGTCCTGGAGCCAACCAAAGGTTTCAATTGTCCTGCAGAAGAATCTTTGCAGTGGGAGTTACTCACAACTCCCATCGTTGGAAAACCCCCATGGCCTCGTGATCCACCCCCGCCCTTCAAGAAGGGGCCATCAGGGACAGAATGTCCAACCTGAGCGATCGTCTGATCCTCACCCTGACTTCAGAAGCATGAGATCTCGATTCAGGTCTGTAGATTGTGCCTGCAATATCCTCACCCAGAAACCTAGGCCTAGCTTGGTTTCTCAAACTCCCGTCCTCAGACTGCTGGCCCTCAAGCCCTGCAGTTTGGCAATGCAGAACTACAATGCAGCACTCTGCCTGCCCTCCAGAAGAAAAACATTGCCCTCTGGGGCTACCCTGAAACCCCAAATGAGGAGCAACCTGCACGCCATTCGGCTGTACCCCAAATATATAGGCTGACCTGGGCACTAATGCCCTTTCTGAAAAAGCCTGATCCTGGAACTCCTGGCCCCACCCAGACAACTGGCCGCACTCTGAGCACATCGGACCCGCCATGGCCTTAGGTCGTCATCTCTTCTAAACCTCGGTTTTCAGGATTCAGAACCTAGACCTTATCTCCAATCACGGCCCGGGTTTGAAAATGATGCAGAAATCAGAACTCTTTCCCCATGGCAATAAACCTTGTGGTTTGCATGTTGTCCAAGGTTCAGTGTAGTTGAAACCAGTGTTGCCCATGAGGACCGGCCTATGCTTGCGGGCCACATTGGTCACAAACACATATTGTGACCCTCAGCCTAAGCCCAGTCCTCAGGTAAGTCCTCTCAGTGGCTGGATGGAGAGACAGCATATTGGGCTTGCCATGCCCCTAAGCCTCATTTTTAACCATAGTTCAGGTTGCCCTTCACTCTTCCCCAGGGCTCTGCTTTGGAATTCCTCTTTTGGTGGGAGACCTGAGGTAACAAACCTGAAAGAAGACCTCCCGTCCCACAGATTGACGAAAAACAATTGGGATCGGGCCAAGTGCACAGATAGCAAGATTTGTTCATGGCCCATGAGGCCTCCCCAACATTCCACGGCCATCGCTGATACAAAATCCAGAGACAAAAGCCTGAGCACGTGCCTCAGACTCGCTCATTCTTCATATCCTGAAGAGTTCTTCAGATAAGAACGTACACGGCACTCGAATGAACCCAAAATATAGTCTAACCTGGGCACTAATGCACTGTCTGACAATCTGAGCCCGGAACTCGTGACCAACACCAAGACAGCTGACCGCACACTGAGCACATCAACCCGCCATGGCCTTAGGTCATGATCTGTTCCCTACCTCAGTTTTCAGGCTTCAGAACCTAGACCTTATCTCCAATCACTGTCCAGGGGTGACTGTGATGCAGAAATCAGAACTCTTCCTTACCCATGGCAAGTAACCTTCTGGTGGGCAATTTGTCCAACGTTCAGTGTAGGAGAAACCAGCATTCAGCCTGAGGCCCCGCCCATTCTTGAGTGCGACGAGGGCATAAAAACGCATTGTGACCCTCAGCGTGAGTCCTGTCCTCTAGGAAGTCCTCTCAGTGGCTGGACATTTAGATGTCATAATGGGCTTCACATGTCCTTAGGCCCCAATTTTTAACCAGATATCTGGTTGTCCAGTCGCCCCGCCCAGGGCTCTTCTCTGGAATCCCTCATTTGGTTTGACAACTGAGGTTGAAAAACAAAACAAAACAAATCAACATAAACAGAACAACGGATTTCTTCCATCCCACAGAATGACCCCAAACTCTTGGGACGGGGCCAAACCCCCAGAGAGTAAGACTCGTCCATTTCCCATGAAGTCACCCGGAAATTTCACGACCATGAGTGACACGATATCCAGAGACAAAAACTTGAGCAAGAGCCTCACACTCGCCCTTTTTTCATATCCTGAAGTGTTCTCCTCATGGTCTGTAGATCAGTCCTGCCATACCTATGACCCAAAACATAAGCCGAGTTTGTGTTTTCAGACAACTGTCCAAAGAGCCCTTGCCTACACACCCTACAGGCTCAGGCCCCTGGAGCCAAACCTGTCGACTGTGCTTGCCCTCTCCAAGGGAATTGTATGTTCCCATTCCAATGGCCACAACCCTACTAATAGGATAAACCTCCAAAATCCCTGAGGCCGTCCCAATATTTGGGGCTTCCCAGGACAAACAGGGGCAATCTGGGCCCATCTGAGCACCTACCGGCACTCAGACCCGTAGAATGATGTCCCCACAGTAAAAAGGAACAAACAGGTCCCAGGCACCTATCGGATCCATTGCTTTGGTTTCCAGGCATCTCTCCTCAGAGTCCTGGATTTCAATAACAGCATATGGCTGTTTCTTGACTCACCCATCAGAACAAATCTCATCTACACATGGGAAACTTGCACGATGGAGCTGTGTGAAAGCCTCTCTTTAGTAGAACCCTTCGGGGCCCCAGTGCAACCGCTTCATTCCAAGGTCTCCATAGACACAAAATCATATTAGGACAATCGACAGGAGAGTCCATTTAAACTCAGCCTCCTCCGTTGCTCCCCCAGATCCAGCAGATCTAACCTGTCTTGTTGCTTGGAGACAATTGGAATGCGAGATGGGCTACCCAGGCATCCATCCTTAGCACTCTGCTCGGAATCCTTGTCCTGTAGCCAACCAACAGGACTCAATTGTCCTGCAGAAGAATCTAAGCAGTTGGGAGCTTCTCACAACTCCCATCGTGGGAAAACCCCCATGGCCTCGTGATCCACCCCCCCTTCAAGAAGGGGCCATCAGGGACAGAATGTCCAACCTGAATGATCGGCTGATCCTCGCCCTGACTTCAGATGCACGAGATCTCGATTCAGGTCTGTAGATTGTGCCTGCCATATCCTCACCCAGAAACCTAGGCCTAGCTTGGGTTCTCAGACTTCCGTCCCCAGACGACTGGCCCACAAGCCCTCCAGTTTGGCAATCCAGAACTACAAAGCAGCACTCTGCCTGCCCTCCAGAAGAAAAACATTGCCCTCTGGGGCTACACAGAAACCCCAAATGAGGAGCAACCTACACGCCATTCAGCTGTACCCCAAATATATAGGCTGACCTGGGCACTAATGCCCTTTCTGACACAGCCTGATCCGGGAACTCCGGGCCGCACCCAGACAGCTGGCCGCACTCTGAGCACTTCGGACCCGTCATGGTCTTAAGTCATCATCTCTTGTCAACCTCGGCTTTCAGGCTTCAGAACCTAGACCTTATCTCCAATCACGGCCCGTGTTTGAAATAGATGCAGAAATCAGAACTCTTCCCCATGGCAAGAAACCTTGTTTTTGGCATGTTGTACAAGGTTCACTGTATTTGAAACTAGTGTGGCTCATGAGGCCCCGCCCATGCTTGTGGGCCACATTGGTCACAAACACACATTGTGAACCTCTGCCTGAGCCCAGTCCTCAGGTAAGGCCTCTCAGTGGCTGGATGGAGAGTCAGCATATTGGGCTTGCCATGCCCCTAGGCCCCAATTTTTAACCGTAGTTCGGGTTGTCCCTTCACTCTTCCCCAGGACTCTGCTTTGGAATTCCTCTTTTGTGGGACACCTGAGGTAACAAACCTGAAAGGAGTCCTCCCATCCCACAGATTGACGGAAAACAATTGGGATCGGGCCAAGTCCACCGAGACCAAGATTCGTCCTTGGCCCATGACGCCTCCCCAACATTCCACGATCATCGCTGATACAAAATCCAGAGACAAAAGCCTGAGCACGCGCCTCAGACTCGCTCATTCTTCATATCCTGAAGAGTTCTTCAGATAAGAACCTACACGACACTCGAATGCACCCAAAATATATAGTCTAACTTGGGCACTAATGCACTGTCTGACAACCTGAGCCCGGACCTCGTGACCAACACCCAGACAGCTGACCGCACACGGAACACATCAGACTAGCCATGGCTTAGGTCATCATCTCTTCCCTACCTCAGTTTTTCAGCCTTCAGAACCTAGACCTTATCTCCAATCACTGCCCAGGGTTGACTGTGATGCAGAAATCAGAACTCTTCCTTACCCATGGCAAGAAACCTTGTGGTTGGCATGTAGTCCAAAGTTCAGTGTAGGAGAAACCAGCATTCACCCTGAGGCCCCGCCCATTCTTGAGTGCGACGAGGGCATAAACACGCATTGTGACCCTCAGCGTGAGTCCTGTCCTCTAGTACGTCCTCTCAGTGGCTGGACCATTAGATGTCATAATGGGCTTGACATGTCGCTAGGCCCCCAATTTTTAACCAGATTTCTGGTTGACAAGTCGCCCCTCCCCAGGACTCTACCTTGGAATCCCTCATTTGTTGGGACACCTGAGGTTGAAAAACAAAACAAAAAAAATCAACAACAACAGAGCAACGGAATTCTTCCATCCCACAGAATGACCCCAAACTCTTTGGACGGGGGCAAACCCCCAGAGAGTAAGACTCGTCCATTTCCCATGAAGTCACCCGGAAATTTCACGACCATGAGTGACACGATATCCAGAGACAAAAACTTGAGCAAGAGCCTCACACTCGCCCTTTTTACATATCCCGAAGGGTTCTCCTCATGGTCTGTTGATCAGTCCTGCCATACATATGACACGAAACATAAGCCGAGTTTGTGTTTTCAGACAACTGTCCAAACAGCCCTGTCCTACACACCCTAAAGGCTCAGGCCCCTGGAGCCAAACATGACGACTGTTCTTGACCTCTCCCAGGGAATTGTATGTCCCCATTCCAATAGCCACAACCCTACTAATAGGATAAACCTCCAAAGTCCCTGAGGCCATCCCAATATTTGTGGATTCCCAGGACAAACAGGGGCAATCTGAGCCCATCTGAGCACCTCCTCTCACTCAGACCCGAAGAATGATATCCCCAGAAGTATAAAAGGAAAGAACAGGCCCATAGGCACCTATCGGATCCATTGCTTTGGTTTCCAGGCATCGCTCCTCAGAGGCCTGGATTTCAATAACAGCATATGGCTGTTTCTTGACTCACCCATCAGAAACAAATCTCATCTACACATGGGAAAACTTGCACAATGGAGCGGGGAGAAAGCCTCTCTTTAGGAGAACCACTTCAGGGCCGCAGGGCCACCGATTCATTCCAAGGTCTCCATAGACAAAAAAATCATATTAGGACACATCCACGGGGAGAGTCCATTTCAACTCAGCCTCCTCCTCGGTTGCTCCCCGAGATCCGCAGATCTAACCTGTCTTGTTGCTTGGAGACAATTGGAATGTGAGGTGTGCTACCAAGCCATCCATCCTAAGAACCCTGCTCAGAATCGTTGTCCTGGAGCCAACCAACAGGACTCAATTGTCCTGCAGAATTTCTTTGCAGTTGGGAGCTTCTCACAACTCCCATCGTGGGGAAAACCCCCATGGCCTCGTGATCCACCCCCCCTTCAAGAAGGGGCCATCAGGGACAGAATGTTCCAACCTGAGTGATCGGCTGATCCTCGCCCTGACTTCAGATGCACGAGATCTCGATTCAGGTCTGTAGATTGTGCCTGCCATATCCTCACCCAGAAACCTAGGCCTAGCTTGGGTTCTCAGACTTCCGTCCTCAGTGTACTGGCCCACAAGCCCTCCAGTTTGGCAATCCAGAACTACAATGCAGCACTCTGCCTGCCTTCCAGAAGAAAAACATTGCCCTCTGGGGCTACCCAGGAAGACCAAATGAGGATCAACTTGCACAGTATTCCGCTGTACCCGAAATATATAGGCTGACTTGGGCACTAATGCCCTTTCTGACACAGCTTGATCCTGGACCTCCTGGCCCCACCCAGACACCTGCCTCACACTGAATTCATCGGACCCGTCATGGCCTTAGGTCGTCATCTCTTGTCAACCTCGGTTTTCAGGCTTCAGAACCTAGACCTTACCTCCAATCACGGCCCGGGGGTTTGAAAATGATGCAGAAATCAGAACTCATTCCCCATGGCAAGAAACCTTGTGGTTGGCATGTTGTCCAAGGTTCAGTGTACTTGAAACCAGTCTGGATATGAGGCCCCGCCCATGCTTGCGGGCCACATTGTTCACAAACACACATTGTGACCCTCAGCCTGAGCCCAGTCCTCATGTAAGGCCTCTCAGTGGCGGGATGGAGAGATTGCATATTGGGCTGGCCATGCCCCTAGGCCCCAATTTTTAACCATAGTTCGGGTTGTCCCTTCACTCTTCCCCAGGGCTCTGCTTTGGAATTCCTCTTTTGGTGGGACACCTGTGGTAACAAACCTGAAAGGAGTCCGCCCATCCCACAGATTGACGGAAAACAATTGGGATCTGGCCAAGTCCACAGAGAACAAGATTCGTCCATAGCCCATGAGGCATCCCCAAAATTCCACGGCCATCGCTGATACAAAATCAAGAGACCAAAGCCTGAGCATGCGCATCAGACTCGCTCATTTCTTCATATCCTGAAGAGTTCTTCAGATAAGTACCTACACGGCATTCGAATGCATCCAAAATATATAGTCTAACCTGGGCACTAATGCACTGTGTGACAAACTGAGCCCGGTATTCGTGAACAACACCCAGACAGCTGACCGCACACTGAGCACATCAGACCCGCCATGGCCTTGGGTCATCATCTCTTCCCTACCTCAGTTTTCAGGCTTCAGAACCTAGACCTTATCTCCAATCACTGCCCAGGGTTGACTGTGATGCAGAAATCAGAACTCTTCCTTACCCATGGCAAGAAACCTTGTGGTTGGCATGTTGTCCAACGTTCAGTGTAGGGGAAACTAGCATTCACCCTGAGGCCCCGCCCATTCTTGAGTGCGACGAGGGCATAAACACGCATTGTGACCCTCAGCGTGAGTCCTGTCCTCTAGTACGTCCTCTCAGGGGCTGGACCATTAGATGTCATAATGGGCTTGACATGTCCCTAGGACCCATTTTTTTAACCAGATTTCTGGTTGTCCAGTCGCCCGTCCCCGCGCTCTACTCGAGAATCCCTCATTTGGTGGGACACCTGAGGTTGAGAAACAAAACAAAACAAATTAACAACAACAGATCAACGACTTCTTCCATCCCATTGAATGAACCCAAACTCTTTGGACTGGGCCAAACCCCCAGAGAGTAAGACTCGTCCATTTCCCATGAAGTCACCCGGAAATTTCACGATCATGAGTGACAGGATATCCAGAGAGAAAAACTTGAGGAAGAGCCTCACACTCGCCCTTTTTTCATATCCCTAGAGTTCTCCTCATGGTCCTGTAGATCAGTCCTGCCATACCTAGGACCCGAAACATAAGCCGAGTTTGTGTTTTCAGACAACGGTCCACACAGCCCTGTCCTACGCACCCTACCTCCATGTCATCAAACAGAAACCTAAGCCCACTTGGGTTCTCAGACTTCCGTCCTAAGACTACTGGCCCATAGCCCTCCATTTGGCAATCCAGGAAACTACAATGCGCATTCTGCCTGCCCTCCACTCGAGACAAACATTGCCCTGTGGGGCTACCTAGGAACCCAAATGAGGATGCAACAGGGGTTGCCATTTTCTACTGTACCCCAAATATATACAGCTGACCTGGGCACTAATGCCCTTTCTGACAAGCAGCCTTTTCCGCGGACCCCTCCTGATCAACACCCAGGAGCAGCAACTGACCGCACCACTGGAGCCCATCGACCCGCCATGGCCTTAGGTCCGTCAATCTCTTCTCAACCGGGGGGGGGAGTCAGTTCTTTTTCAGGCTTCAGAACCTAGACCGTGATTCTCCAATCACGGCCCGTAGTTTGAGTGTTATGCAAGAAATCACGAACTCACCCCTTCCCCATGGCCAAACCCTTATGGTTGGCATTTTGTGCAAGGTTCAGTGTATTTGAAACCAGTGTGGCTAATGAGCCCCGCCCATGCCTGTGGCCACATTTTGAGTGCGCAAACACTAAACCTTGTGTACCCTCAGCCTGAGTCCAGTCCCTCAGGTAAGGTCCTCTCAGTGGCTGGATGAGAGATGAGTCATAATGGGTCTTGACGATGCCCCAGGACCCCAATTTTAAACTCAGATTTTTCCGGTTGTCCCCAAGTCGCCCCCTCCCCGGGGCTCCTACTCTGGAATCCCTCATTGGTGGGACAATGAGGCTTGAAAACAAAAAAACACCAACAACAACAACACCAAAGAACAACGGACCTTCTTCCCCCCCATCCCACAGAATGACCCCAACCAAACTATTTGGACGGGCCCAAACCCCAGAGAGTAAGACTCGTCCATTTCCAATGAAGTCACCCGGAACTTTTCAGACCAATGCCATGTAGTGATGACACGAACTCCAGAGACAAAAAACTTGAGCAAGAGACTGCACTCACACCTATCGACCTTTTTTCAATATCCGGAAGAGTTCTCCTCATGGTTCTGTAGATCAGTCCACATACCTATGACCCGAAACCATAAGACGCTGGTTTGTGCTTTTCAGACAAAACTGTCCAAACATCCACTGGCCTGACACACCCTACAGTCTCAGGCCCCTGTCGTGACCAAACGCTGTAAGACTGTGCTTCTTGCCCTCTCCAAGGGACTTGGTGTATGCCCATTCCAATGGCCACAACCCTACTAATAGGATAAACCTCCAAAAGTCCTGATAGAGCCCATCCCAATATTTGTGGCTTCCCAGGACAAACAGGGGCAATTGAGCCCATCTGAGCAACCTACCTGCACTCAGACCCGTTAGACTGATGCTGCAACCAGAGGTAAAAAGGAACGGAACAGGCCCCCTAGGCACCTATCGGATCCATTGCTTATGGTTTCCAGGCATCTCTCTCCAGAGGCCTGGGATTTCAATAACAGCATATGGACTGTTTCTTGACTCACCCATCAGAATCGGAAACTCGATCTACCATGGGGGGAAACTTGCACGATGGAGCTGCTGTGAAAAGGCCTCTGTTTTTTAGGAGAACCCTTCAGGGCCCACTGCAGTGCACCTCCAGCTCATCATTCCAGGTTCCAGTTTCATACGACAAAATACCTCATATTAGGAACACATCCACGGGAGAGTCCATTTCAACATCAGTCTCTCGGTTGCTCCCCCAGGATCACTCCCCAAGATCTAAACCTGTCTTGTTGCTTATTGGAGACAATTGGAATGCTTGAGGTGTGGTTACCTAACAGCCAACCATCCATCTTAGAACCCTTGCTCGGAAATCGTTGTGCCTGGAGCCATCCAACAGGTCTCAATTGTCCTGCAGAAGAATCTTGCAAGTTGGGAGCTTCTCACACAACTCCCATCTCGTGGGGAAAAACCCCATGCATGGCCTCGTGATCTCACCGACCCCCTTCAAGAAGGGGCCATCAGGAGACAGAATGTCCAACCTGAGCGATCGTCTGATCCCTCGCCCTGACTTTCAGATGCACGACGAGATCTCGATTCAGGATCTGTAGTAGATTCCTGCCATAGCCTACCTCCAGAAAACCTAGGCCTAGCCTTGGGTTCTCAGACTTCCGTGTCCTCAGAGCTACTGGCCCCACAAAGCCCTCCAGTTTGGCAATCCAGGAAAACTACACCTGCAGGACTCTGCCTGCCCTCCCAGAAGAAAAACATTGCCCTCTGGGGCTACCCAGAAACCCCAATGAGGATCAACCTGCACAGCCAGTCCATTGAGGCTGTGTACCCCAAATATATAGGCTGACCTGGGCACTAATGCCCTTTCTGACACAGCCTGAGATCCTGAACCCTGGACCTCCTGGCCCCACCCCCAGACAGCTGGCCGCACACTGAGCACATATGGAACATCTGCCATGGCCATAGCCTTCGTTCATCTCTTCTCAATCACTCGGGTTTTCAGGCTTCAGAACCTAGACCTTATCTCCAATCACATCACGGCCCCCGGGTTTGGAAAAATGATGCAGAAATCAGAAGAAATCAGAACTTTCCCCATGGCAAGAAACCTTGTGTGTTGGATTGCGCATGTGTCCAAGGTTCAGTGTCTAGTGGAAACCAGTGTGGCCCATGAGGCCCCGTCCTTTCCATGCTTGCGGGCCACATTGGTCACAACCCACACATTGTGACCATCAGCCTGAGCCCCAGTACCTCAGGTAAGTCCTCTCAGTGGCTGGATGGAGAGAGACAAGCATATTGGGCTTGCCATGCCATCCCCCTTAGGCCCCAATTTTTAACCATAGTTCGGGTATGGGTTGTTGTCCTTCACTCTTCCCCAGGGCTCTGCTTTGGAATTCCTCATTTTTGGTGGGACACCTGGGGCCGTAGGTAACAAACCTGAAAAGAGTCCTCCATCCCACAGATTGACGAAAAACACAATTGGGATCGGGCCAAATCACACAGAGGAGCAAGATTCGTCCATGGCCCATGAGGCCTCCCCCCAACATTCCACGGCCCATCGCTGATACCAAAATCCAGAGACAAAAAGCCTGATTGAGCACGCGCCTCAGACTCGCATTCATTCTTCATATCCTGAGTGAAGAGTTCTTCAGATAAGAACCTACACGGCACTCGAATGCACACCCAACAAATATATAGTCTAACCTGGGCACTAATGCACTGTCTGACAACAACCTGAGCCCGGACCCTCGTGGACCAACACCCAGACAGCTGACCGCACCACTGAGCACATCAGACCCCCCATGGCCTTAGGTCATCATCTCTTCCCTACCTCAGTTTTCAGGCTTCAAAACCTAGACCTTATCTCCAATCACTGCCCCAGGGTGACTGTGATGCAGGAAATCAGAACTCTTCAATTACCCATGGCAAGAAACCTTGTGGTTGGCATGTTGTCCAACGTTCAGTGTAGGAGAAACCAGCATTCACCCTGAGGCCCCGCCCCATTCTTGAGTGCGACGAGGGAATAAACAAAGCATTGTGACCCTCAGCGTGAGTCCTGTCCTCTAGTACGTCCTCTCAGTGGCTGGCCATTAGATGTCATAATGGGGCTTGACATGTCCCTAGGCCCCATTTTTTAACCAGATTTCTGGTGTCCAGTCGCCCCCTGCCCAGGGCTCTACTCTGGAATCCCTCATTTGGTGGGACACCTGAGGTTGAAAAAAAACAAAACAAAACAAATCAACAAACAACAGAACAACGGACCTTCTTCCATCCCACAGAATGACCCCAAACTCTTTGGACGGGGCCAAACCCCCAGAGAGTAAGACTCGTCCATTTCCCATGAAGTCACCCGGAAATTTCACGACCATGAGTGACACGATATCCAGAGACAAAAACTTGAGCAAGGAGCCTCACACTCGCCCTTTTTTCATATCCTGAAGTGTTCTCCTCATGGTCTGTAGATCAGTCCTGCCATAACCTATGACCCGAAACATAAGCCGAGTTTGTGTTTTCAGACAAACTGTCCAAAACAGCCCCTGGCCTACAACACCCTACAGGCTCAGGCCCCTGGAGCCAAACCCTGACGACTGTGCTGCCCTCTCCAAGGGAATTGTGTGTGCCCATTCCAATGGCCACAACCCTACTAATAGGATAAACCTCCAAAGTCCCTGAGGCCCCATCCCAATATTTGTGGCTTCCCAGGACACAAACAGGGGGCAATCTGGGCCCATCTGAGCACCTACCTGCACCACTCAGACCCGTTTTAGACTGATTGTCCCCAGAGGTAAAAAGGACGGGTCAACGAACAGGCCCCTAGGCACCTATCGGATCCATTGCTTTGGTTTCCAGGCATCTCTCCTCAGAGGGGCCCTGGATTTCAATAACAGCATATGGCTGTTTTCTCTTGACTCACCCATCAGAACAAATCTCATCTACACATGGGAAACTTGCACGATGGAGGTGTGTGAAAGCCTCTCTTTAGGAGAACCCTTCAGGGCCCCAGTGCCACCGCTTCATTCCAAGGTCTCCATAGACACAAAATCATATTAGGACACATCCACGGGGAGAGTCCATTTCAACTCAGCCTCCTCGGTTGCTCCCCCCAGATCCAGCAGATCTAACCCTGTCTTGTTGCTTGGAGACAATTGGAAGTTGAGGTGGTGTGCTACCCAGCCCATCCATCCTTAGAACCCTGCTCGGAATCGTTGTCCTGGAGCCCAACCAACAGGTCTCAATTGTCCCTGCAGAAGAATCTTTGGCAGTTGGGAGCTTCTCACAACTCCCATCGTGGGAAAACCCCCATGGCCTCGTGATCCACCCGCCCCCCCCTTCAAGAAGGGGCCATCAGGGACAGAATGTCCCAACCTGAGCGATCGTCTGATCCTCGCCCTGACTTCAGATGCACGAGATCTCGATTCAGGTCTGTAGATTGTGCCTGCCCATACTCCTCACCTCACTGAAAACCTAGGCCTAGCTTGGGGTTCTCAGACTTCCGTCCTCAGACTACGGCCCCAAGCCCTCCAGTTTGGCAATCCAGAACTACAATGCAGCACTCTGCCTGCCCTCCAGAAGAAAAACATTGCCCTCTGGGGCATACCCCAGAAACCCCAAATGAGGATCAACCTGCACGCATTCGGCTGTACCCCAAATATATAGGCTGACCTGGCGCAACTAATGCCCTTTCTGACACAGCCTGAGCCTGGACCTCCTGGGCCCCCACCCAGACAGCTGGCCGCACACTGATTGAGCACATCGGACCCGCCATGGCCCCTTAGGTCGTCATCTCTTCTCAACCTCGGTTTTCAGGCTTCAGAAACCTAGACCTTATCTCCCAATCACGGCCCGCGGTTTTGAAAATGATGCCAGAAATCAGGAACTCTTTCCCCATGGCAATAAACCTTGTGGTGTGGGCATGTTGGGTCCAACGTTCAGTGTACTTGAAACCAGTGCATGGCCCATGAGGGCCCCCCACCCCATGTTGCGGGCCAACATTTGGTCACAAACACACATTGGTGACCCTCAGCCGTGCCCAAGCCCAGTCCTCAGGTAAGGCCTCTTCAGTGGCTGGATGGAGAGACAGACATATAATTGGGCTTGCCATGCCCCTAGGGCCCCCAATTTTTAACCATAGTCGGTTTGTACCCTTTGTCCCTTCACTCTTTCCCCAGGGCTCTGCTTTGGAATTCCCTCTTTTGGTGGGGACGACACCTGAGGTAAACAAACCTGAAAGGAGTCCTCCCATCCCACAGATTGACGAAAAACAATTGGGATCGGGCCCGGGGCCCCAAATCCACACGAGAGCAAGATTCGCCTCCATGGCCCCCATGAGGCCCCTACCAACATTCCACGGCCATCGCTGATACAAAATCCAGAGACAAAAGCTCCTTGAGCACGCGCCTCAGACTCGCTCAATTCCATCATATCCTGAAGAGTTCTTCAGATAAGAACCTACACGGCACTCGCATGGCACCCAAAATATATAGTCCCCTAACCTGGGGCACTATTGCACTGTCTGGACAACCTGAGCCCGGGTCCTCGAGACCAACCCCGGAGAACAAGCTTATTGCACCACACTGAAGCACATCAGAACCCCCGCAATGGCCTTAGGTCATCATCTGCTTCCCACCCCTCAGTTTCACAGGCTTTCGAACCTAGACATTATCTCCACTCAAACTGCCCACGGGTCCTGTTATGCAGAATCAGAACTCTTCGCTTACCCTGGCAAGAAAGCCTTGTGTTGGCATGTAGTCCAAAGT